>NW_017307264.1:152613-170030 GCF_000935625.1 Nanorana parkeri | reverse complement strand
CTTTTCCACTCTAAAAAATTAAAAAGTCCCTTTAATAGTGCAGAATTTTCAGGTGGCTCCCTTGGACTAGCCTTTATATTTCACATAAGGTTAATGCTTTCATCCAAGACCCCAGGCCCCTCATTTCTCAGTACCATGTAGCCTTCCACACCAACCATTAATACATTTTTCCCTTGACTTTTTTTTTTATACTTTCAAATTCCTGGCTTCTTAGAATGTGGTTTTGATCTATAATTAGCTGAAAAAGAAGCATTTGACCTGAAGAATAATGGTAATTTTCTTTCCTTCAAATGCTTTTTCAATTGAGAATTCATTCCAAGCTCATGAAAACCACAATGAATAGAGAAAAAAAACCAGAACAAACTCTGCATGCTCTAATTTGTATGCAAAAAAGGAGAATTAGATTTGTAGCTGCACGGTATTACCACATGGAGCATTTTACCAGTATAATTTTAGTATGAACTAAAAAGGCACACATCTTCTTTCCCAAATAAAAGATGCACAGACTTGAGACAGACACAAACATGCACAGCACTCTGTTAGTATGTAGGATGGTAAGCCTATCCACAAAACTGCCCAGCCAAAAAGTATTATACTATAATAATAGGTCAGATATATCCAATATCTGACCTATTATTCAGGGAAGCAAAAGAGAAGAAGAAGTTGAGCTTTCTTCTGAGCCATCATTTAGATGAGATATAATTATTCACTTTTTATTCAGTGGCACTAACTGGGTCACAGAACTTCAGTAAGAGCAGATCAACTTTGGACTTCTAATGGATATAGGCAAGGCAAATAATGAGAGATGCCATTGTGAAAAGGTCGCTAAGAAGCCTCTAGTGTTTGGATATGTTAAATGGCCATCTGCTATAACATGCTGGATGTAGCTCTAGTGTTAACCTTCTCAGGATGTATGCATGATGTCCAAATGTCACTAAGCTCCAGTGCCTCATATGCCCAAACATCTTCAAAGTCAAATCCCATATACCCTATATGGGCAAAGTTTGTGGATACCTAACCATTACACCTATATAAGCTGGTTGGATATCCCATTTCAAAACAATGGGCATTAATACGGAGTTGCAATTCACACGCAAACACAACACCCCTACCCCTCCACCAACACTATTTGTGGCTACAACAGCCTCTATTCCTTTTCTCAAGGAGGGTGCCTGAAACAATTTTAGACACTGTGGTAATGAGGTTGGAAGCACACAATTATACAATTATCTAAAATATCTTTGTACTGTATGCTGTAGCATTAACAACAATACCCTCACTGGGAACACCTGAGCTCAATCATTTGAAGGGGTGTCCTCGTGCTTTTGACTATATAGGTGGGTGAGATGGCTGGGAAAAGTAAGAAACCACTTTATGTTTTTTTTGTTTACTAAAAAACGAATGCGCAAAGAACAAAAGGGAGAAACAACTATAGAAGTCGCGCCTTCGTCTGGCCTATATAACCAGAATAAACTGTTTTCATAATGTAGATCAAACACACGAGCTATACTTAAAATGTATTTCCACTTTCACAGCCAAATTGGGATATATATATATATTTATTTTTTTCATTAATCCTGCGTGACTGGGAACACATAACATATAGAGGGGTTCTCTCAAATTTGACTGCAAAAGTGGAAATACATTTTAAGGGTATTGTACTCCTCTAAGAACCACCACTACTTTACATAACACTGCTTGTAGAGCAGGGTCTCATAATTACAGGTGCTTTACATACTGTAAGAGTTAATTTGATTTCATGCCAGTACAGTACTAACCACAATTCTGTACAAACTGTCTTGAGTAAGGGACATGAAAAAAACAATTTTGTTAAAGAGACCCTGCCAACCCTAATTTCCCACAAAACGCTGCTGCACTGTTTTATCAAATAAATATTAATATACAATCACGTTAGTACATTTCAGAGCAGTGCAATTTACAGTTACCTTGTTAACCTATCACTTAGTGATGGACTTCCAATATTAAATCTGTCAAGGTGAAAAAATACCACACTTCAATTAAATTTAATGAATAATAACCTAAAAATTTGAATAAAACAATTTTTATGCTAGTTTCAGGAAGACTTCCTCATCTTTATTGCAACCGCTTTAATATGTCAATAATCAAATAAAATGATATTATGCGTTTCAATAAAAACTATTACTGTTGATTTAAAAGCAATGCTATTCGCATGTAAAGAACTACTTTTGGTATATCCTGTAAAACAATGTTGTGGCTGGCACACAATGCCTGGATGAATTTGTGAAATAGAGACATCTAGGGCTGTAGATTGTGTGCAAAGAGGAGCCCACACACATACAGTCATTATGTAGCTGAATTTTCCATCCTGTCAGTTTAATATCTAAACAGATATGAACATAACTAGTCATATATTATCAGCAAATTGACTGGAATTGGTCTTAAAGTGTATGTAACCCTAACAATACATTCCTCTGATTTCTCCTCTTTGAACTGTTAAACTTACCATTGAAACGTTTAGTTATATATGTTTGATTAAAAAACAAAAATACCTGTTGATCCTAATAAAAACTTTGTCAGCCGATAACTTCTTGTGTTCTCTGCCTGGGCTGCATTCTTATCATTCACACTGTTATGAGGACTACAGGACCCCATCCATCTATGTGACGTACAGAGCATATATATCAACATTGAAGTCCCCAATAAAAACAAGAAGCCAGAAGTCTGGGATGACTCATTCTGTCAGTTACATTTACATGTGCCTGCAATGTCCTGTTTAGTTTCTAGCAGAGCACTGTGAAAGCTTAAAAAAACAGGAAGCTCTGATATCCAATGAATGAACAGGCATATTGTCATTAATATAGATAATGGTCCAGAGCATTGGTTTACTTCTCCCATACCACATTATTGGTGGAGCCACCCATGGTGTGCAGAAGGTGGGCCAGAGCTGCCAAGCACAGAATACAATTGCTACTTCCATATTACAACACTCCAGCTTTCCACAAAGCTGGAGTGCTTGCTCTGTAAGCAATTCAAAAGGACGTGCAGGCACATGGAGGCGCCTACTATTCAAAGGAAGTTTGAGAAACATAATACTTTTATTACGACAACACATGGTATTGCTTTAAGCTCCCATGCTTCATTATTTTTACATTGTAATAACAGAAGTGTGCCATCTATGGCCAGGCAAATTGTTTTAAAAATAAAGACAACAAAATAAGCTAAGTTGAAAATGACTGGCATGGGTCACAGACCAGGGGTTTATGGCTTGACGCAACACACAATACTTGAGCTCTAGCTCTTAACTCACCTGTTTTGAGTCTGAGCTCTAGGAGGCAATCGAACTGTGTTATCATCGCTGTCAGTTTCCCGATGGCTGGAGCTTTCGGACATGTCAGACTGGGCTGCAGTTTTAGACGTTTCAGGTTGCTCATCCATGCTTGAGCTTGCATTTGGTTGTTCAGAACTAATTTTTGTGCTACCTGGATCTGTTTGCATGTTGTCAGGAAGCGTCTCTACATTTTGCTCAGCAGACACAGAAGTGACTAAAAATATTAACAGAAGATGCATGTCGTCACACAAGGAGCTTTTACCCCAGTAAAAAATGTAGATAGAGATATTTAAATTATCCATATACAGAGAATGTAATTCAATGCAAAAGACCCATTAAAAGGTCAATTCACCTAAAAGTAACAGGTGGGGTCTGGTGGATCTGTAGACTGAGTTTCCAAACTCCACCTGTAACATGAATATCACTTTAGGGTGAGCTAAGCCTTTGGTATAATCTGCAAATATGGAAGTAACCGTTCATCCGTGTGCAGCCATGGACATGTTTTTGGCACCCTTATAGTTTACTGCAACAATGCTTCATTCCTCCTGAAAAGTGATATTAAACGCAATTGTCTCATGTATACCTGCAAGTCTGTGGTATGTCAAAGAATAAAGCAAGAAAGTGCTGCAATAAATACATTATTGCTTATTTTACAAAGAAATTTAGAAAAGATTATAAATAACTCGATCATAATGATATTTCAAACTGTTTTCTGTAATTAGCCTCACACATCTTCAATCTTATAATCCGTCAGTCATCCCTATTTAAATGGAGAAAAGTAGTCACTCTGCTGTTTGGTATTATTGCGTGCACTACACTGAACATTGGCCAGAGAAAGCAAAGGAGAGTTGGTCGAGATCAGAAACAAAATTATAGACCAGAATGTAAAGGCTAGAAGACCATCTCCAAGCAGCTTGATGTTTCTGTGATTACAGTTGCAAATACAATCAATCCAGGGAGTATAGCCAACCTCCCTGGACGTGGCTGAAGAGGAAAAATTTACCCCAGATTCCTCAGAAGAACAGTGCGAAAGGTAACCGACTTCCCAGTCAATCAGCATGGAGCAGGCCAAACAGCGTGGCGTCGGCCTCCTGGCCAATCAGGAAGCCGGGCGGCAGGTAATGAGCCACCTCCCGGCTTCCTAATTGGCCGGGATGCCGGCTCCATGCTGATTAGCTGGGGAGCCGGCATCCCGGCCAATCGTCATTGATCTGGCCAAATAGCATAGAGAGTCGGTACTCTTACCAGAACTTCTGGTCAAAGGTAGATTTCCTCTGACCGGCAGTGCCGCAAGGGAACATGGAGCCTGCTTCCCGGCCAATCAGGAAGCCAGGTGGGTAATGAACTACCTTCCGGGTTCCTGACTGGCCGAGAAGCCGGCTCCATGCTGACTGGCTGAGAAGCAAGCTACCTGGCCAATGAACATCGAGCTGGCTCCATGCTAGTGGAAGTACCGATATAGGTGCATCCCTACTCTGGATAGATGAGACATGAGTTTTTGTTGTGTCACATCTAAAAAAATAAACTTTCAAAGAAAAGAACACCGTTCCTACTGTAAAACATGGATGGCTGTTTTGGGGTTGCTTTGCTCTTCCGGCATGGGGTGGTTTGAATCTGTGAAGGCACAATGAAATCCCAGGACAGGAATTCTAGAGTAAAATATACTGCCCAGTGTCAGAAAGCACTGTTTCAGTCACAGGTCATGGGTCCTCCAGCAGGATAATGACCCAACCATGCAGCTAAAAGTACCCAAGAATAACTAAGAACAAGATACTGAATTATTCTGAAGTGACCTTTTTTGAGCCCTGACCTGAATCCATTAAATATCTATGGAAAGAGCTGAAACATGCAGTTTGGAGAAGGCATCCTCCAAACTTGAGACAGCTGGAGCAATTTGCTCAAGAAGAGTAGGCCAAACTACCAGTTGGTCACTTGTTTGCAGTGATTGTCTCTAAAAGGTTGTTTAACAAATATTAGGTTACGATTCCATCATTTCTCTCCATGCCATTTTTATTTGTTTTATTATCTCAAATATTCTGTTAAATCACAAATCTTGATTAAATATGAAACAATGACAATGACGGATGCCAATTACTTTTCTCAGTTTCAAATTATTTCAGGGAAAACTGTTCTATTTTTGTAGAAGTGTAAATACTTGTCCACCGGTGTATTTTATTTAGCTGCAGCCTAATATTTTATGCTGCGAACCATTGAAGACTACAAGATACCTTGCACTGTACTACATACGTAGCAAATAAAACAATGTCCGATTGATTTATCTGGGGAACATTCAGATTAATAGAAATCAATAACAATAAAATCCAGTACCTTCCATTTCACTTGGCAAACTGGGTTCAGGTGTAGCAGCGCCATCTGACGGTCCCACTTTTACAGCTACTGAACTCGAGGCAGTGTTGCTCCTAAAAGTAATGCAGCTATAAGCATATGAAAAAATCCTCTGCTACTTTACAAGGTGAAATATACAACAAAAATGTAAACATTTGCTTGATAAGACCCTGCCAATTTCCCAGAGGCAATAACAATTGGCCAGGACAAGTGCTGTAAACATTTTGGTGTGCGGCTATTAATTAGCTATTTCACTGATGTGAAAGCTCCTCCAGCAGCTTATATTCAATCCTCTTTGCTCCCCTGTCACTCTGCAAAGTGACACACCCCAGTACTTCTGGGTATAGAGAATTATGTGCCTCACAAAATGACAGGAAAAAGAGTCCTTAGCCCTGAGGAAACCCTGATTGCAGCAACTTGAAGCTTAAAAAGTGCTTACACTCCTTGTTCTAGAAAATGCAAGCAGTATTCTAACAAGATTACTGACAGAAGTATGTGATAATGTTAGCAATTTACCTAAGTCCCATTTTAAAGTGTAGGGAATGGTGGATACTCCTGTCAGGCATTTTTATCCTGTCTGTGTTTTGTTGCGCAGATTCCCTATTACTTCCTGTCCCAGAGACACAGCCAGAGATAAAAGGAGATCTCTCCCAGGTGAAAGGACAAGCACTCTTAGACAGCTGTCACTAGAATAGTTTTAACTAATAAATTATTTCTCCCTCATCTCCAGCTTCTGTGGCAAATCAAACATGTTGGATTCCCATCACTTTCTGTATAGGAGACATTGGTTAAAAAAAAACGGATGTTGTAAACATTCCACATTTCATCCAAAACGTTTTGGCTTTACATCCAGTTTAAGCAATAGCTATATCCCTCAAAACATCAAGGAAAACTTACATAAACTACAAACCTTGGAAATCTGCCATAACCACATCTTCCCCAAACAGAAGGCTAGACCCCTAAACAACCTGGCTGGTTTACACTTACATGGAGACAGAACACCACCACGCTTCAGTTGAAGACTTTCCCCTTATTTTCCCTAACAATTCTGTAAACATTAACTTCCAGTTTTGCAACCAATTTCCTGTTTCCAGATTTCCCATAACTAGAAATCTGAACATTTATGTTACATTAGACAGACATGCAGCTTAACGTTCACTATCTTGCATACTTGAGGATTTTTCCTCTACGTGGATCCTGACACTGTGTACTGTGTATCGTAGAATATGTCACTGCTTTATAGATAAAAATTTAAAAAGTTACTCTGCAGGAACTAAATCTGGGTGCAGATACCGGGTACTGCCTACTATAGTGCTATCATGCTTCATGTGTTGCCATCAATCCTAATTTATATAGAGATATTATATCCCACAGCCCTTTACAGATTACACAGAACTGTTCACATCTGTATTTTATACATAAGTTATACTCTACAACAGGAATAGGGAAACTCTGGCCCTCCAGCTGTGTTGAGACTTCAAATCCCGTCATGCCTCTGGGAGTCATGCCTGTGGCTGTCAGAGTCTTGCAATGCCTAATGGCATGTGAAGTTGCACCAGGAGGAGGGTCAATACCACAGTTGGAGCAAACTGACCTAACAGCGGAGGCAATTAAATAAAGGCTTTGTGACACAATTCTGGTGTTATCACTGTATATGGAACGGTTGTGTCAAGATTATAAAATGGCTGCAACATTCATAAAGTTCCCTTTTGCGACACTTGACAAATATGTTGCTATAGCTGTGATAAACTCAATAACAAATTCCGCCATATTGGACTTAAGAAAACTGGACGTAAATAAGACCAATGTCATACTTGAGTAACAGATCTGCCACATCCCCCAACCCTTCCTCTCAGGTTGCTAGGACCCTGCTGGCCGCACAGCGTCTTTGATTGCTAAGATGCAGTCAGTCACCCAGCATCGTTGGTTACTAGGACACAGGTGGCATCTGCACCATAACAACCATTGACAATGTGTAGCCCAGGGGCTGCACATGCACCGAGGACAGAGTGTGCAGAATGGACACATCTGGTATCAGTGCCTCCCCACATAGGCTACACATGCCTCAAGTTAATGTACATCAATACAGACAACAAAGGGCTGCCCTCGAATGACCTCATTTACTTTCACATTTATTCAGCAAAACATTCTTGTTCTCCCCTTCTTTCCTATTCCCATCCTCTTTCCCTTTTTTCTTCCTTTTCCCCCTCTCCCCTTCCCCTCTCTTGTCCTTCCCTCTCCTCTATTCTCTCTTTTTCTCCCTTCCCCTCTAACCTAGCCCTCTTCTTACCTCCCCCCAACCCCGTTCCTCTATTTACTCCCCCACCCCACCAAGCTTTTAGGGTCCGGTTCCGAGTTTCAGCTTGATGTATTCTTTTTAGATATCTAGTGATATATTTTGCTTTATACATGGGTAATTCTTTCTTTGTCCCATACGTTTACCCTTTGGTTTCCGTATTGAGGAGACATGGAACGAGGGTGGGCTCTCAAGGTCTGCACCCAGTGCACCCACAGCTAAGGGGAGTATTGGAGTCTGCAGCAGTGTTGTTTTTTCAAAATTCATGTACATGTTTCTGAAAGGTAAATAAACTGTTGCATGCACAACATTTTGTAATACAGAGGCGAATACACTTCGAAAGAGTGCCTGCGCCACCCTTTATGAATTTCATAGAGTATATTTTTGGATTGGAGGAGGAACACAAGGATAAAACACATTCAAAGACTTGTAGAACAAGCAGACTCCATGAACTTATTAATTCTGGTGGGTGCTGAACCTAGAAACCCAGGGGGCAAGGGTATAGCAATAGACTGCTGCTCTGAAATATCTGTGCAATGTTAAATTTACATCATGCATAAGCATAAGCAATGCATACAGTTGAAACCACCTACCATTCATCTGTGAAATCCAGTCTTATCGTACTTGTAGTAGTTCCTTCTGTACTGTAATGCAACTGCAGCACTGGTTCACTTGTCTCACTTTCTGGTCTTCGTTTTCCACTCTCTGCAAGGTAGAAGAAGCAGCCTTTGAGTAAATGCAACAATGGAAGCAAGACACAATACACTTTTTGTTCAGATTTTGAGGCTTCAAATATCTTCTTCAGTGTGCATTTCATGCTACTGCAAAAGCTGAAAACCAAAAGCAAAACTAAAAAGGTTTATAAGCCAATTCAACCCAGGACTCAAAAGTCTTCTGGTGCTATAGCAAAGATACATTGATGACCCTATACTGTTCTACCATCACGTCCACTACCGTGAGATTTTAATCAGCCTAAAGCCTAACAGAAAATTATACAATCAAAATACATACTGTATACGTGAACTGTTTTACCTGACACAGGTTTTGTGATTTTATTCAGCTTCTCTTGAGATTCACATACCCCTGCCAGACACATCCCTGACTTCTGTTATTATCACTGCAGCTGAAGCAATACAGTGTGGTAAAGGGCTTCACTGATGAGGTCATTCTTGCACCCTCTCCTATTAGCAAGCTCTCTTTGTTAAATCAACAGCAATGCACAATGCAATACAGCCAGCTTATGGTGTTGTCTATTCCTCTTATTTTTTTTTTATTACCGGTATTTATAAAGCGCCGACAATTTTTGCAGTGCTTTACTTACTGCACATTCACATTACTTCCTGCCCTCAAGGAGCTTACAATCGAAGGTCCACATGAATACATACAGGGCCAATTTTAGCCAGGAGCCAAATAACCTTCCTGCATGTCTTTGGAATGTGAGAGGGAACCGGAGTACCCGGATGAAGCCCACACAAGTACAGGAAGAACATGCAAACTCCTTGCAGATAGTGTCCTGACTGGGATATGAGCCGAAGACCCCAGTGCTGCAAAACCGAAGTGCTAACTACTCTGCTGTACTGGGCATCGCTACAATAACAGACTGATGTATTATTCCATAAAGTCTTTTATTTTTCAACTTTCTGCAATAGACCAAGCTGTGCAACAAAAGTGGCAGATAGAGAGTTGAGACAAACCATTTAACACTGACAGTGGTGTTTACAATGGTCAGCTTTTATTTATGTAAGAACTTTATCCCAAAAAAGAAAACACTGTGGCTGTAACTGCTTAAACAGAGCAAGCTGGAGTCAGCCCCGATGCTGGCGACGTACACTGTACGTCGTCAGTCACGAAGGGGTTAAGCGTGGTTCCATTGCTCCTCTTTAGAGTAGAGCCACCCTAAGACAGGAAGTGTGTTACTGGCCGGATCTCAAGGTGAAAATAAAGTGAAAAAGCCTAAAAAAAAATAGAAAACTAACCACCACATTGAAGGACTGGTAAGCTGCAATATACAGCTTTTCAGGTGGTCACGTGACCGCCATTGAAACCACAGGAGAGTCAGCGCCGTCTAGCCTATTCTTCCTCCACAGACTTCAGCTGTGGAAGGAGACGCATGTGAATGCCATTTGGAGGATTGTGGCTCAGGAAGGGGCTCCGCGCAATCAAAAAAAAATGTGGACACCTACAGAGGTACACTTGGAGATGTGTTGGTGGCACAGGGATACACATGGAGATACACACTGGCACATAGAGACATGCTGGGGACACATAACCCTGGCGTAAATTGAGGGATACCTGTGTAACATTTTTGCTTTTTGGTTATGATGCACTGACCACAATTATAAGGAACTTTTTTCCACTGACCACAAGTGTAAGGAGTATTCTTTTCCCTCTCCCAATGATTATTCTTATATCTCTATATGTTCACACCAATTTACCCTGAGCTATAGATATAGTAAATCATTACCAGCAGTTCCCTGAGACACGAAGGTTATTTTATAGGTTCCTCCATGTTAAAAAGGTTGCAAAAGGCTGTTCTACACTGCTGGCTTCCCTGGCATACACAATTCCATCTAGCAATAAATGGTCAGTGGGGTTCCTGTGTCAAAATGTCAGTACTAAGAACGGAGATCATACCCCACAGCCACCTATCCGAATACCATCTTCAGATTCATAGGATTTTCCAGGACTTCAGATTGGTGGCGGAGGGGAAATAGGAACACTTTTCAGGTGCCATCACTGATACATAGGGCACAGAGTTGGGTGGAAATTTCACAAATAATTTTAAAAAATCTGAAGCAAGCATTTTGAGTGGTTATAATAGCAAATCATAAAACAAAACATCTTACTAACAAAATGGTATCTAAACCAAAAAAAACGTTTTTTTCTTTTTTTCCGGCTAGGAATGTTTTCAGAAAGGACAGAAATATCTGTTAATCCTGATAGAAATGCTCTCTCCTTATCACATCACCATGAGCTTAAAAAGACAGCAAAAATGTATTGTTTATGCTACTAATCCCCTCAATCTACCCTGTAACGGAGATAAATAAAAGGCAGACATGTCCAGCCTGGGTGACAACCAAGGCTACCTCCACATATTGCTACAAAACTGACAAAAGCATTTTTTCATCTTTTATATATAAAAACTGTAAATAGACAGGAGAGCATAACTCAGAGTTGAAAGTCAGGAATATGTAATGCATGAAAAGCAGGGGTCAAGAGAGTAGAACACAGAGTGCATGGGGTCAGGAGAGCATAAGGCACAGAGTGCAGCAGGAGAGTGAACGGCACAGATTGGTAGGCTGAGCACAACAAAAAAATGACCTTCCTCCCTAAGCCAAAATCCCAGCAGCACAGATTTCCCCTCTCCATGAAGACCTTAGTTACAGCAGCAGTTTAGAAGTCCTCCTCTGGGCTTGGCCATGTGACCAGAGGCAAGGAGGAGCTAAGGTGAGCCTCCCTCGGCTTTGAACTGTCACTGCCTGTATTGGAGGTCCGACAGGTGCAGAAGCAGCAGTTACAGTGAAAATGGAATAGGAACTGCAGCATCATTAGTATCTAGGCCCCAGTTCTGCTAGCGTCCCTGTGCCGATCGTGGATGTGGGCGGGCGGTGAGTGCGAGGCGGGAAGGAGGTGCTGCGTGTGGAGCGTGGATGCAGCCGGGCGGGTCTGGCAGCGGCGAGTGTGAGGTGGGGAGGTGGTGTGGCGCGCAGCGTGTGTGGGGCCGTGAACAGGACCAACCAATCGGAACCCGATTAATCGATTATTGAAAAAGTTGACAACTTTTTCAATAATCGATTATAATCGATTATTGAAAAAGTTGACAACTTTTTCAATAATCGATTATAATCGATTATTGAAAAAGTTGACAACTTTTTCAATAATCGATTATAATCGATTATTGAAAAAGTTGACAACTTTTTCAATAATCGATTATAATCGATTATTGAAAAAGTTGACAACTTTTTCAATAATCGATTATAATCGATTATTGAAAAAGTTGACAACTTTTTCAATAATCGATTATAATCGATTATGTCGATTAGTTGTTGCAGCCCTATAAATTTCACAAAATAGACGGGTACAATTAAAGCACAGCAAGTAAGGCATTCTGCATCCAAATGCATAGAGTGTACCTATGCACATACACCTAGATACTGTATATCACTATCATTCCTGCCAGAGAGAAAAAACCAAGCAAGTTTATTTTTAATTGGGCCAAAACATTACTGCAATATTATACAAGCAGCACTCGGCACTGGGCAGCATATTTTAAATGGCTGCTTGGGGCAAGAACTAACAGTGCTGCACTAGGGGGAGGTTGAGGAGCCACTCACCTAGAAAAGTGGAAGGCATGCTGCGACCCACTGAACACGGGGTCGCGACCCACTTTTGTGTCACGACCCACCAGTTGAGAATCAAGGATTTAGATACTGGATGGAACATTGTGATACTCCATGCAGTTCTAGAATACCATTACACATATCAATCTGTGCCCAAAATACACATGCCAGCCCACAGATCTTCTGCCTAACAGATGACGTGCTAGAAAAATGTCACCAATATGTTACTTTACAGTGCCCATTGGTGAAAAAAAAAAACTCACTGACTGGTTTTAGACATTTAATTGGTTAATTTTTTAGAGTTACAAAATGATCTACTAGCAGTAGAGATGACACCCATGAGAGATGTACAGTATATGGGTACAACCGCATAATAGGGGCCGATTATAAAGGCAATGCTAAACAGGAGCAGAGAGACAGAATGTGCGAAAGATTTACTACAAGGTTACAGCTTGAGTCAAATTCCTTCCTCAGCAGCACTGTAGCAGAATAAAACCTAACCCTGATCACAGTTGTATGTTTAGGAGTGAACATCTGTCTTAATTTCAGTAACAAATCAGTCTTAAAACTCTGCAAACTATCACACTAAGGCCCTTTTCTGAGACTCCTGTGGCAAGGATCTACCTGGTATGATTACATTGAGTTTGAAATAGATGATTTCACAGGATAGATGCATCCAGCAACAATTCTCTATCCCACACCACATGTAATTGAACTTTGTATGATTACATGCGGACTGCCGCTGAGAGATGTGGTTGCTGTCACCCAGTAATTTACTTCTACGTGTAGAGCGGTTGCATATAAAGGGTGACACCTGGCATTCCTTCCGCATGACTCAATAGGTTCTTGCCACAGATATGTCAGATCACCCCATGTGAACGGAGTGTTAGCTGCCCAGAAACACAGCATCACAGGTCTGTAAACCAGTCGCAGAGATTTTGCTGACAAGAGGCAGCCTGATTTGCAACTAATCGTGTGGCTAATTTGCTTCATAGGAGGTCTCCCAATGTATTCTCATTCATGGTCATTATTCACCACTACTATTCATCATAGTAGCCTATGTTACTTAAGAAACTTGACTCTTTTCTTGCTAGTTCCTTTTTTTTTTTTTTTAAGTACATACAGAAAGCTTACATCTTATGTTATGTATAGCCACACACAGCAACCAAAGCATACTGTGACTAGGCATGCTCAGCTATGGTGCATTAGTGACTCAATGTTAATCAGAAAAAATATGCAAACATACATTTGGCTACCATATTAAAATACCAATGATGATAAGCAGCAGTTTATGTTTGAAGAACAATATAGGCTCTTTACTAGAATATTTTTGGTTAGATTTTTGCAGTATTGTAACCAAGCATCTATATACTTAATAGCAAACGATCAAGTAAACAACTAAAAGACTTATAACATGGGTAAAATTGAAAGTAGAGTGTTTTTATTGACAATGACTTCACAAAATGTTTTATATATATCCCAAACAATAACTGCAGCTATGAGAGCAACATAAATGCATAATTCAGTTGGTTATATGAAGTAGTAAAACCATACTTCAAACACTGTAAAGCTTCAATCTACAAACTAATGCAACACACAAAAATATATATAAAACCACACATATACTATACTGCTACTTTTGTATACCACGCACCAAGTCCTTCATCAATTGACATGGATCCAAGCTGTTTGCTAATCACAGAAGAAGAATCTGAAACAAGAGTGATATTTCAGCTATCTTAAAGAGAATTTAAAATTGGGGCACTTTTAAAATGACAATTCACTTTTCTTGACACCTGTTTAAAAATGCTCAAAAACAGAATGTGTAGAAGAAGCAAGAGTGCAAGAACCAATTAAGATTGTTTTAGAAAATCTTTAGTCTGTTTTTTAATACTGATGACAGCAATCTATTCCAACGCTATAACCTTCAAAGCCATGTAATGGTTTAGTGTAAAGCACCCGGTCCTGCCTGCAACTTTGACACTGACAATGCTGAATTGATAAGACTGTACACTATCAGAAAGTGCGGGAGCTTTACCCATCAGAACAGCTGGAATTTAGGTTTAGCAGTTGGTCTTGGAGGCAGTGTCAAACTCATAGCTCACTATATTCCAAAGTCATGTATTGCTATCTAAAATGCAGCATTACTTCCAATGTGAGTAAGCACCTTGCTTTGCATACAGTCTGAGTCATCCTCATAGTTGGAGCCGACGTGTGGCATTGAAACTCACAGGTCGGCTCTATTGATCAGGAAGTGAGCGAACACATACCATCGCTCGCTCACTTCCCGAACATGTCCCTGCAGAGAGCGGTGACCATCAGTCCCGGTCTTCCCGCAGGGATTCGCCCCCTCCCCTCTCTGATCCTCCAGTGCTGACTAGAGCAACGGAAGAGGGAGGGGGCGGGCACAGCTTGCTATATACTGAGCTTCTGGTCACGGGATGTTTGTATATGTCCTCCCGTGACCCTAAAGAGAACTAGAGATAAAACGGTTACCCCATAGTTCTCTTTTAAAGGTGACCATACACTAGTAGATTTCGGTTTGGAAATTCTAGTTTCTGGCATGAACCCTCGGTCGGTTATAGCTAAAATACCCCAACAAGCATAGTCAAATGTTGATTTTGGAAATCGTTCATTAGCCATGCTAACCAACCAGTTTTTGACGAACTACCAAAATAATTTCCTTTTGTGCATGTGCTGTGTTCTTGCAGAGATTGTTGACAAACGAAAACCCCACTGATTCATCGATTTTCGTTCTCTCAGAAAAAAATGTTCCAACCTGACCGAACGAAAAATTTCGATTTCACAATATCAAAAACGAAAAATCGGTGATGTACCATCAACGGTTCAATTTCCGTTCAAAAGACTGTACGATTTCCGAATAAAAATCAGTGTTTGGGCACCTTAACTTTAGTCTAGGAGCAGGCTAAAGGGCTTATAACTAACACCTGGAAAGTACAGAGTCGAGTGTACTGCAATAAAATTATTTTAGCATATTTCTATGTTGCATGTGAATATTTATATAAAAAGGACAATATATTTAATGATCCCTATATTTACTCTCAGCAACAAGGATGCCACATATAGACAAGAAAACCACAACATTAATAACTTCATGACTACAATCTGTATTCAATTTTGCTTAGGGAACATTATTCTACGTTCATATGCGGAACTAGGAGCCCGAAGCAGTATGGGTTGCTAGTTCTGAGCCCATGCCCTTAACTGCTCTCACTCTATCCAGAACTAAACTGATTGGTTTGCAATCTTGTGATCACCATTAGTGATCGCATGTTTGTTTACAGTACAAACTTGCTGGCTCAGTTGCCATCGTGTGTAGCACAGAGAGGTGCCCGATGACAGTTGAAGAAATGCAATGGTCAAAGTCACTGTTGAATACGGACACTGCTAAATCTGGTCTGAGCATCCAGGTTTCAATTACCTCTGGTCATGAAAGGGTTAAAATGGGATTTTGGTACTCATAGTGAAATCCTTTTCTTGGAGTCCATTGGGGAAACACAGGAAGTCATACTGCTGACTACAGGAGGATTGGACACCAGCAAACAAAAACAAAAAATGTAGGCTATCCGGGGATAACCTCTCTTACTCCCAGCATGTCTCATTTTTGTAGCAAAGGCATTGAAAGCATGACGATAAACACAGAGGGGTGGGACCAATGTTCCTTAATGGACTGAAAGTACAGAATTTCTTGGTGATTACAGAACTTCTATTTTCTTTCTCATCTATTGAGAGGCTCAGGGAGTCATACACTGTCAGGATGCTCAAAAGCAGTCTAGATAAAGGGTGAGCAAAAGCAAACAAAAAAAACTAACAGGCCCACGAAAGACAACAGAATAGGGTACTGCCTGCAGCTCTAAGCGGCACATGAGGGACCTTATTCCTGAAGCTGGCATCAGATGAGGCCTTAACACCCACCTGGTAAAACTTGGAGGCTGTATAAACAGAAGACCAGGTGGCAGCCTTGCAAAGCTGAGAAACAGTAGTCTGGTGCAATTACCAATCTAGTAGAAGTGGGCTTTGAAAGGAAAAGGTGGCATCCAATCCATGAGACCATAAGCTTGAATACTGGTCTGTCTGAGCCACCAAGAACTGGTGAAACGACATGGATGGAAATCTACAAAGTTGGGAGCAGAATTTGAAGTTTGAAGAAAACTTCTCCTGGGGAAGAAACTCTGGCTGAGCTGAGTCTAGGACCCGAGATTCCTAGGGATTTCAGTGCTGATTTTTGAAGGTTTAGGATCCAACTGAACCTCTGCTAGGTCTGAACGGTCAGGGCTACGTTGTCCACCAGAACCCCTGATGACTTTTCCCTCAACAGGAGTTGTCCAGATATCACACAATCGGACCGTTTCGAATGCGCAGTAAGGATAGTACTGGAGTATGTGGGAATACCTGTTAGTCAGTTGGCTTGGGCACCTGTGCGTGCATGTGTCTTGGCTCACAGCTCTGTGCATAGACATGCATGCAGGAGTATGTGCATTTGTGCAATTGCTGCACTATGCGCCTATCAGTGCGGACTGTTCTTTATTATTTCCCGTGATCCAACCTGTGCTCCTAATATGCTTCTTCATCAACCTGGCTTACTACTGACTTGCCATTGCACACTGTTTTTTACCTCTGCTTATACAGTTCCTGACCTTGACTTCATCTATGACTCTGATACTGGCCATAACTTAGTACTGAACTGCTCAGATTTTGCCTGGTCTGTGACTTTGCTACTGTCTCTGACTCTGTCCCCTGCAACCCCTCAAGCACCTGTTCTGGGCTGCTCTAAGATCCAGTTGCGGACTCCTATGAGTGCTCAGCAGCAACGGATGCCCTGAACCCACTGCCAACTTGTAGTACCTCCATAACTCCTGCTGGGGCTTCCTGTGGTTGTGCTGACTGCTCATCTGACACTCCTGCTTGCACATCCTGCTAGTTCTTCCTGGTTAGCATCACCTATCCAAGCTTCTGTTACTCCAGGGACTCGTGTTTCTCCTGTCCCTCAGCACTATCTGTCTCACTTAGGGGATAGGCTGGGATGAAGATGCAAGAGAGGTCACCCTTCTCAATTTGGTTTCCTATTAGATATGTGACATGGGACCATCACCGTGGTAAACAC
>NW_017307264.1:132488-152603 GCF_000935625.1 Nanorana parkeri | reverse complement strand
ATAACAAACTTGGTGTATTCAATTAAGGATTTCTTAGTCCGAACGAAGACATTTAGGGCCTTGAGATCCAAGATGCCCCTTTGAGCATGGGAACTGTGAACAGGACGCAATAGAGCTGTATGGAGATCTGAAACCATGTGCATTTAGACAGGAAGGTTGGAAGTAATGAACCAGGAAGAGGGTTAGAGCAAAACTCTAGTTTGTATCCCCTGGAAATTACTTCCAGCACCCAGGCTTCTGAGATACAAAGGCTAACAGAAGCCCTCCCACTATGGAAAGTGGATGCACACCCTCATGATAAAGAAGGCTTATGTAAGGGTTTGGAAGACTTGGAATTCCAAGAATTGGATTTGGGCTCCAACTTTGACTCAGGAGTTTGAGGCCTTGGAGTAACAAACTGACTTTTCTTGGCCTCCTGCAAGGTGTGAGCCTACCCAGACTGAGCCATAAGCTTCTTTGGCTGAGAAAGATAGGTACGCCTACCACCTGGGGCATCCTTGATGAGAGCATCCAGGCCAGCCCTGAAGATGCGTTGTTCCTCAAAAGCCATGCAAGTTCAATACTTTTAAGAGGAAGGTGACACACCAGAGAATTTGCATCAAAGTCTCAGTGGTTGATTGCTTAGAGACCCGTAAGGCTGTGGGCAGGCCAGATAAAAATAAATCTGCAAGGAAAGGCACGGTAGCACACTTTTGGCATGTGCAGTCAGAGTCAGCAAACAACTGTGGTATTTGGTCCACAAAATCCTGCATGACTTCAGTGAATTCTTCCTTGGATAGAGTAGAAGAGGAGCAGGGAGGATTGTGAAGATGGCTTAGTATGGACCTATACTGAAAGGCAAAATAACAGTATTTCTAGTGAGCATATATTTGAGTTATTACTTTAAAAAAAACTAAGGTGACAGTCACATTTTTACATGCTTGTTCTTCCATATTTTTGTTGCTGCCAAACCAGCTGTTGATAACCAAGCTCTTTGCTTGAAACTCTACTGGTCCAAATACCACTAACAGTGCACTCTAAACTTAGTCCATATACATTGTCTCCAACTATGAACCCTGATGAAGGGGGTGATATTGGGCCCCTGAAATGCATTGGACTTCCTCATTTGATCTATCTGACCTTAACTTGGTGTGGTGCTTCAATTTCAGATTTATTATCTTCCTAATAGAAACACAGTAGTAAAAAATGTACAGATGTTCCGATCCTTCACTACTTTATCCAAGTAAAAACATGGTTTAAAGTGGGCTTTTATGACTATCCTGAAAGTAGGAAGTTCTATTTGTGACAGAGATTCTATGCATCAAGACAACAGTTTTCAGCAATCCAGGGGAAAAATACTGAGAATGGTTCCATTCTCAAGCGACTATTGTACGCTAACATTTTGTAACTGCATTGTATCATTCTGTTTTTTTAATGGCCATCGAATGGACAAATTAATGTAGAATTCATAAGCTGGCAGTTCAATCTATTAGACAGTAGGCAATTTAAGTACACTGTCTAATGCTTCACTTGCTGGACACTGTGCAGTCTAAATGGAGTAGAACCGTATCCAATTTGAGAGACATTTCTAATGCTAAATACAAGTGTAACATTGGTTATTTTAACCACTTGCTGACCAGGGTGTTTACACCCCCTTCATGTCCATTTTTCAGTATTCAGCACTTCAGTATTTTCACGGACATTATTTATAGTCATGTAAAGCTGTACCGAAATTTTATAACATTTTTTGGGGGACAGATAGAGCTTTCTTTTGGTGGTACTTAATCACCACTGGGATTTTAATTTTTTACTATATAAAGAAAAAAAGTACCAAAAAGTTTGAAAAAGAAAATGCTTTCCCTACTTTATGATATAAAACATTATCCAATTTTTTGGTAAAATACAAAAGACAGGGTCACGTTGGGTAAACAGACAACAAACATGTCAAGCTTTAAAATTGCATGTGCCCGAAAAATCGCAGAAAAACGACCATACCCACCGAGCACAGAGAAGCTCGGGATCAGCGGGTGGGGCGCACGCATAATACAAGCGATCGGGGGTCTCTATAGCAGCTGGAAAGCTTGTATGTAAACAGCCATCGCTGGCTGTCTGCATTTCAAGCAGATTTCCCCGCTCATGTGCACCGCCTACTAGCAGGCACAAGTGGGACAGGAAAGGACGTTTAAAAACGCCCACCCGCATTCAAGAAGCCACCATCCGACTGTTTAATTACAATAGCCGGACAGCAGGTGGTTAATAGTCATGCACAGATTTATTAAAGCTCAGCTGATCTGCCCTGCCTTGATTCACCTTATGTCATTTGACTAACTGCAAAAAATTCCAAATTCAAGTATATCTAAACCCAAGAACAAAAATGTAATATATTGCAGCGCACCAGTTCTTGGATGTGATGGCTGCACTGTACTTGCAGAAAATGTTCTTAGCCTGAAAAAAAGAAAACAACTGTTGATACAGCCAGCAATACAGTGTCCCTGTAACTTCCTGTGTACTCAACTGAAATCTCAAACAAGATCATCAGCCATGCCAGCTATCATCTATGAGCTATAGAATACCCCCCTATGTAATGGAGATGGAGAGAGGGAAGTAGTTCTGTAGTCCTGTCTTAAGCTGGCCTTACACCTTACAATTATCTGCAGATTGTCTGTGGTCAGATGGAAAAGGTGCAACAGATTCCTCCATCTACACTTAACTGTGTGGATGGAGTAATCTCCACCTGTGCCAATCTGTTGCACTTTTTTTTCCATCTGACCACAGAAAATCTGCAGATAATTGTAAGGTGTATGGGCACCTTTAGAGGTGGCAATGCTGCTCCTCTCATAACATAAAACTAGAGCACCAGTGATAGTGTTCTAAAATCATCATGATGCTTTTAGAAGGGTGGCAACAGAAATTACAGAAGATAAATCTCTCCACTTGAATCCCCAAAAGACATGTTCAGCTGACTGTTCATTAAATACAAAGTAATCCACTGATGGTCCATCGTGACATATAATGTCACAGACCTCCCACTGAATTACTTTGTTCACTAGCAGTCTTCCTAGAGAATATAGCATAACAGTGGCTATAAAGAACAACAACAGCATATCACTGCAGGGTTCGGACTTTCATAGACTTACAACCAGGGCCGACCCTATAAAAAGGCAGACTGTGGCAGTTGCCTCAGGCTGTATGTCATTGGGGGGCGGCAGGGGGTGGCCACAGCATCCCAGGTTGCTAAAAGCTCTTGGCTTGTGACACTCTGTCTAGCTTCCCACCCAGCTCACTGATGGCACCGGTTGGAAAATGTACTAAAATCATATGAGGTATTTGATTTTATTGAGTTTTATATAGCTCATTGAAGCCAAATCTACCAAGGATTTCAGGGTGCTCCTGAGCGAATCTGTAGCCTCTTGTCACACAACTATCTAATGAACAACCCCACAAAGAACATGGGGACAACATACTTAAAGATTCATTGTTTACTCTAAGTATTAAGGCAGCTATCTGTCCAGGGGCGTAGATAAGGGGGGGATAGGGGGGTTCAAACCCCCCCCAGAGGGTCCTGGCAGTGGTGTTGTGAGAGGGGGCAGAAGGGGGGAATGTGCTCCCGAGCGCCCGTCTGAAGGATATCCACAGACAGGCAGGGTCTTCTAAAAGGGATGCGGGGATGTCTTGTTTAATAAAACATCGGTGACGGCTGGAGGAGAGCTGTATTTTACGAACACCGATGTTTTATCAAATAGGGCATCCCAGGCATCCCTTTAGATGTGCATGTTCCTGCCTGGCCCTGGATGATCTGTACATGCCTCAGTGCGGTCTCTGCATGGGGCAGGGTGTGCCCTGGCTCCTCCATACATACAGTACAGTTAGTGAGTGATATCACGCTAGGTCAGAAAGAGTGTTATGGGGCAGGATCATCAGGTGAAAATAAAAAAGGAGAAAAAAAAGCCCAAGAAAGGCTAAAGAAAAAAAATGAAAACCTATGATTTATCAAATGGCATTTATTTGTAAGAAACAGTAAAATCACAGCCTAAATTGTAATTGTCTCAATTAAAAAAGTATAAGGTAGAAACATTTTTAACAGCATTCTATTAAACATGCAAATTTATTAACTTTACATAAACACCTACAGTGCATTGTTTTAAGAGTACCCGTGAGCATATAACCCTACTAAACCTACATGATAAACCTACTAAACTAGGCATTATAATGCAGACACATTCAGGTATCATGTATCCTTGGTTCACCTGCAGAGAGCCCTAGTAACCAGAAAAGGTGGGTTGCCTACTGTGCAAACAGCTTTCATGGTCATGAAATTACCTTCACTTACTTGTGCCAGTATTAGATCATATCACATCATGACCACAGGATACTGTTAGAATAAATAGGGTGACCGAAATATATTGGATTACCCTGTTGCTGTACAAATGATCTGAGCATGTAGGCATCTGCATGTGAGTCTTATGATACCATAGCCAGCTTAACAAGCTTATCATCGAGCCGACCAGTTTGCTTTGATAAAAGGTGCAAAAAGCAATGGTATGCAGCTGTCCACAACAACAGGAGTCAGTTATGCTATTAAGTTTTTTCTATAAATTATGAAAATGTGCCTATTTTGGTTGCTATAGCTTGCTACACTGCTTAAAGTCCAAGTCATAGACCACCATTAGAAGACTTTAATCTCAATTCACTCAAGTAAACACATCTCACACACCTCTTTTAGGGCTTGTTCACACCATGTCCGGACCAGAACAGTTTGTTCCCGGACCAAAAAAAAGCATCCCAATGTATCCCTATGGTATTTCTTTGGCTCTGTTCACTCCAGCGCAGCCTGTTCTGCACCAGAAAAAAAAAATACTGCTGGCCTCATTTTCTCTAGTCTGGAATGCACTGGAATGCATGGAAATGTATCCAGAACGCTGCTAAATCACTGTAAAAAGCAATGCACCGCATTCCAGATCTGATCCAGAAAATGGTGTGAACTTGGCCTTAGGCCAGGTTCACACCATTTTACCAGACTAGATCTGGAACGCAGTGCATTGCGTTTTGCCGCGTTCGAGTTTTTTTTTTTTTAGCTGAAAATGGGCTTTCAGATGCAGTCCAGTGCGTTTGAATGCATTTTTGATGTGTTTCCATGCATTTCAGTGCATTCCAGACCAGAGAAAATGAGACCAGCAGTATGTTTTTTTGCCTGGGCCAGAACAGACTGCACTGGTGTGAATAGAGCCCAGAAATAACATAGGAATACATTGGGATGCTTTTTTGGACAGGGAACAAACTGTTCTGGTCTGGACATGATCCGGACATGGTGTGAACAAACCCTCACTGTGCAGAAAACTAAAATATGTGCAGTGTAAGGAAATGGCGCAATTTACATGGTAAACTTATTCATGATTTTACCTGCATTGCAAGTGGAAGCAAGTACGTGCATCTTTGGCCAGAATGTTTTGTAGGAAACAGATGTTAACCGATGTAAGTCCTTTTAAACACATGAAAACTAATATTAATGTGGGTTAATGCACTTAAAGGAACTTGTACTGAGAGAAATATGTAGGCTGTACATGGAGTACAAAAAATGCATAAAGAGGACTACGGTAAAAACAAAAACACGTCACCCCGGTTTTGTCCATTCCTTCAACATGCTTCTACATGCTGACGAGAACTACCTATTATAGAGAGAACTACTGATATAAAAGAAAATGGGGACTGGGGACTACGATTGTTTACCACCTTCTAAAAGTGCCAGTATCTTGTCTACAACTGACTTTATGGCTTCAATACTTTGACAATGACCTGAAACATGCATGCAGTAAATTCCAATATCCTTATCTGCTGGAAAGTCAGTATGACAAGACAACTAGAAATTTCAGAAGGAGAGGTCAACAATGGCAGCCATTTTTGAATAATGAGAGAATTACTTTGAGCCCTAAAAAGCACCTAAAAGAGACCAAATCCGCCCAAAGTTACTAGCTTGTAGTGATAGTGTATACATAATAAACATTGCACAATGTACATGACTCAAACACCTATTTTCAATCACTTGCACAGAGAGTTTTTTTAATTTGTTGAAAACTGTTCCCAGCCAGCAGGCCTGGTCTTTGTCACCGCTATGGAGTAATGAAGTAAAGAAACTACAACTCATGTGCTGTGGTCACGATCATAGCAAGTGCTGGAGTGTCAGGCAGATATCTCCCCATCCGCTTATCTTGGGTAAATACCTACTGATCTACGACAAACATTGCTGAGCATTAGAACCCCTTGACATCTACCAATATGAATATGCTGCAAATGTGGTGATGACAAGGGTTTAAAGGAAACCTGTTCTTAAGGAAACCTTTGCTATCCTCATATGAAAATAAAGTACTAGCTCTCTAGCTATCTTCGGCTTCGGCACTGTGCAATTCTCTGGTCTGAAAAAGCATGCAGCCTTGTGAAGAGAAAAATTAAGTCTATACTGCTTACATAATTGTTTCAGGTCAATAATGCATAATGTACTGCATGGATCAGCATGGCAGGCTCTAACTATTTCAAGCAGACCTAGACTCAAGCAACCTTGTCATTTAAAAGTGTGAAACAAGCGAGTTGTGAATAACGTAGCACTTAATGTATGCAAACAATAAAACACCTCTTATTTGCTGCTTTTTGGTCTGTTATATATACAATTAAAATAGTTTTGTTATACCCATTTAAAAGGTGAAAAAAAAATAACTTTTGGTCACATCAGAAATCAAATGCTGTCCTGTATCCTGAGCACACTTCCTGGCTCTCAATGAGTCTAATTAACCATCCCAGTTATTATACTGGACTACAAAACATCTAGCCCCTATACTGCAAAGATGGGACAATTCAGTAGTTAAGCAAAAGAAAACTGGGCAGAGGCGACACATTTCAGTCCCAAACAAATACTGTAAGAGGAATTTACAAATACTGGAGCAGGCAAAATCAGGAGCAGCTGTGCATTTCCTATACCCGGTCCAGTGTTGGACCTAAGGAACAAAGGGCCCTGGTGCAAGATTTTTTTCTCGGGCCAGATGTGGAGGACGGAGCAGGGGCAGATGTGGAGGACGGAGCAGGGGGGCACATGAGAAGGACGAAGCAGGGGGGCAGATGTGGATGGAAAAGGGGGGCAGATGTAGATGGCGCAGGGGGGCAGATGTAGATGGCGCAGGGGGGCAGATGTAGATGGCGCAGGGGGGCAGATGTAGATGGCGCAGGGGGGCAGATGTAGATGGCGCAGGGGGGCAGATGTAGATGGCGCAGGGGGGCAGATGTAGATGGCGCAGGGGGGCAGATGTAGATGGCGCAGGGGGGCAGATGTAGATGGCGCAGGGGGGCAGATGTAGATGGCGCAGGGGGGCAGATGTAGATGGCGCAGGGGGGCAGATGTAGATGGCGCAGGGGGGCAGATGTAGATGGCGCAGGGGGGCAGATGTAGATGGCGCAGGGGGGCAGATGTAGATGGCGCAGGGGGGCAGATGTAGATGGCGCAGGGGGGCAGATGTAGATGGAGCAGGGGGGCAGATGTGGATGAAGCAGGGTGTGATATGCTTGTGATGGGATGTATTAGAACACAGAACAGAACATAGTTGTACTTGAAACTTTCTCGTACAGCTTTGTTCTATTCCATGTTCCAACACGGGAAGTCACCTCTACTAAACTGTCTGATAACGTCCTCCTGGCTGGTGTCAATTCACACAGCCGGAGGAAGCATGTGGAGGGAGGAGAGGCTGTAAAAAGGAAAATAAACTCAACGAGCAATCAGACGTGTCGTGGGTCTCCCTCTGCAATGTCAGACAGCAGCCGCTCGCTGAGTCCTCATGCCCGAGGCCCCTGGGCTTCACTATTAGCTGCCTATATTATGTTCGCCGCCTGGCCTGCTTGTAACTGCCCGACGCCCCCTCACCACCACTCAGTGGGCCCCCACAGCCCTGGGCCCAGGGGTGGCGGCACCGGCTGCACTGCCGGTAGTTCCACCCCTGACCCTTCCCCCAATTACACTACCAATACGATCCTGTAGTCAGGAGCAGCAGTGGGCTTGATATGCTATTGATGGGCTCCTGTGAGTAGAAAGAAGAAAGGCGTTTTTTTATATATGTCTACTCAGTGGCATTATGATAAAAATCCCTGTATAGTACAGCTTACCACTGTGCCAATTGGCTTTTGTTTGCATCAGAACTGATCCTCCACCCATACTATGAGAATGAAAAAGCTGCTAAAACAGGTCAAAAATCAGTCAGTAGGGAGCCCAACCACAGGTCAAATGCACGATATATAAATTTTGAAGGATCTTGAAGGTTCAGAAACTAATGTCAAAGTTAAGCTGCATTTACCCATTGACACAAGCCCAAAGCCTGTCAATATGCACACCATGGCATTCCTCATGAATGCGAAAAACCCTCTGCTAAGATGCTTCACAATTTCCTTTTTTCAGTCACATAATCCATCAGCTTGCCCATCTTACAGCATGCTTGCTACTTACACAGTAATACATATTTGTTGTAGCTGAAGCAATTTGGTTCCTATATTGCCAGATGAAGCAATTAAAAGCACTCATTCACATTAGTCTGCACACTGAAGATACAGTATATGTATTCAAAAGAGTCTAATTTTTAATATCGAAGGGCATCCTTCCAACTTTACTAGACATTCCCAAAGTAAAATACACTAATGAACTAAAATTTGATGAAATGTTCCTATCATTACACAAAGAAGTTCTGTCACGCTGTGACACAAATCCTTTGGTTTTATTTTTTAAGCCCACATTGGCAGGCAGAAAGCACAGGGATCAGGGACAGCTTTGTAAGAACACAATGAAGAAACAATACGGTAGCCTATAGTCAAAAGGAGAGAACTAAACTGCTGCTAAGGTCACTTCCTACTGTTTGCAGCTGCTTCTCATATATATGTGTGCTGGAAATAGAGCCCACAATAAAAATGAAACCAAAATTAAAGTGACTGTAAAACATATTCAATAATACAATAAAAGTAGTGAGAACAATAGGAATTTAGTGGTTTATTATTTCATTTTTAGCAGGGATGGACAAATTAATATGGAATCCTGGAGCCAGTCTGTCTCATCCAGGAGCCAGCTTCCTTGACAAAAACTAGAGGAAACCTCAAAAGTCAGGCATCAGCTGTAAATTTTAAGGAACATGGCTACCTAGTTCCTGATATTTGCCCAGCCCTGGTTCATAGCAGTTCTTGCAAAATAAATCAGAATTTGCCACCTGTAAGACAGTGTGCGGTAAGCTATCCATGCGTGTAGAAGAATAAAGATAAACACAGCTCCTTTCAATGGCCACAGAGGCTTCAGAAGATCCAATTTCATCAAGAAATGAATGCACATCTATGGGTATCACATGACTGCATCTTGACTGCAACCTGACCAACCAATCTCGGCAGTGGGGGGGTTGGGGGTGTAGTCAAATTGCAGGGTTAAAATCTTCCAGTCAACCACGGATGCACTGATGAGATAAAGTCCACACTCTGTAGTATCTACAAGCTAAATAAACATGCACACTGAACTCACACAAGTGCACACATTTATGCAGAGTATCATTTCTCTGAACAATTGTTCAGCTGCTAGATCATCCAAACACCATCTTATGTTTTTAGGCACATTTACCCTTTTACTGTCGGGTCCTGAGCTCCACATTTAACCTCAGCTGGCCAGACTATTCTTCACTTACAGATTTCAGAGTTTGTAAAAGACCCCACAAGCCATATATTTTCTGAAAACACAGGGGCCAATAGAACAAAAAGATGGTCCTACTGATTTTGTAGGTCCCATAATAGTTGCAAAATCTTAGCTGAAACTACACCAAAATCATTATCAGTGCACATAAACATAACTTACTACTAAATCTAAAAGATAAAACTGCACTGCGTTATTAAATATTTGTAAAATTTAAATTATGCTTTTCTGCAAAATGGTAAATTCGAAGGTATGCAAAACTGTAAGCAAGCAATGCATGCTATAAATCTGGAGTTTTTAACACCTTTCTTGTAACTACTCACAGAAAGAAGTCAAGTCGCACACTGCAAGCTTCGCTAAAAAATGTATTGTAGCACCCAGGTACACATCCTTCCATCGTGGATCCTTTTCACCCAATAATGGGCTTAGTCATAGAGATCTTTAATTCTCTATGACCAAGAGGATCCACAGCAAGATGATGGATACCTGTGTGCTACAATAAACTTTTCAGTGAAGCTTTCAGTGTGCAACCGGACTTTTTTCTGTGAGTAACTGCTGATGCTGGAGCAAGATAGGCTCAGCCAGTGTGCATCCGCCATTATCTCTGGTGCTGCTGTGAAGTAGAGGTGATATTGGGCTATGGAAGTTACTTTTTTTGGAACGCCTGATTTGGAGTGCCATGTGTGCACTGTGTTGGTATGTGTTGTGATTAGGCATAGATTTAATCTCCACACAGTGCGTTACAATGCAGGGAAGCACATTGCAACATGCGGACGCTCTTAGAGTTGAATTAATGTAATTTTTTAAAATGTTAAAAACTTAAAAATCAAGCACTGATACACTGTAACAGCACACTGCAACATATGTGCACAACGCACACCAGTGCGCACTTTAACACGCACCCACTGGTGTGAATGGGCCCTAATAGTGTGCTGGTGCACAGGACAGAACCTAGGACATACGTCCAAAATACTGAAGTGGTTAAACAGCTATATAAAACACATGTACCTTGGCACCACATTGGTCTTCTGTCCACGCTCTGGTTGTTTAGCAATCAGTACTGGAAAGTGACGGCTATTAAGACCAACATGATGCAACTCATAGTGTTACTCAGTCCCCCTAGAGAGGTATCATGTTCAAGCAGTTTCCAGTCAGACTTTGCAATCAAAGGATGTAGCTAGCATGAAGGAGCTAGTCAACATCATGAGTTGAATTGTGTCGTTAGTAATAGCCAGTGATTTCCCACGGCTGATTACTGGACATCGGGAGTCAGACAGAAGTCACACATGGTGCTATGCATTTATCAAGGTAGATGTGTTACATGGCTGCTTAATATTCATTGAGTAAATCTAGTCTGAACTAGTATCAGTGACAGATTGTCTAATTATACACCACAGCACTAAAGACCTAGGAGAAGCAAAATCATTGATGAATATTTGGTGTTTATCAGCCAATGCATGCTATCATTTTTTGAATGGTATTGTTAAAATGTTAAAATGTTCTTACCTATAGGTAACATAGAACTCTCTGATGTAGAAGCACTCTGCTGATGGGCTGCCTCATCCGGGGATGACAAGGTATGGCTTTCTCCAACATCTGTATTAGAAGGTGCATTCTGATCAGAAGGTGTCTCTGAACTCACTTCAGCTTCCGCAGCCTGGGATTCTGTCGGGTTAGAAGTGGTTGAAGCTGATGTGTCTGGTTGTGGCTCCCCTGTATTTTAGTAAGAAATCTAAATAAATCTCTGAACACACTATTAAACAATGAATTTGCATTATATACATATACATTATATATACACATCTAAACTGTCCAAATAAAATTCCACTGCGGTTTCAGAGCAAGGACTACTTCCACTGTGTGAAAGTACTTACTGTTTTTGGGGGCTACGTGGCTGCAAAGGTGCCTGGCATGCAGAAAAAATATCAAACACACAGCATGCCTGTGTGGCCTCCCTTCCAACTCTGCACCTCTGACTTGTACAAAAATAGATGACATCTCCATGCAACCATGAATGTTCTCTTTAGCCACTAGATAGTGTTGTGCATAAAGAAAATAGATCATTTGCAAAAGCTACAAACTACAGATGGTGGGGTTGCAGAATATAGAAATTGTGGTACCACTTTCTAAAAAGTATACATTTCCCCCTTTAAAAAGCTTTATTTTTTCATCACTACCTTTGACAGCTTAAAAATAATCAAAGCAAGACAAAAAAATAAGTATTTTTCACTAATTTGTCACTTTGAGTTGCAGGGACACAACTAGTTAAGTCCCCCTCCCCTTTGGCACATAGTGGAGTTACTTCCCCTGATTGTGAGAGAAGCTTTCATTTATATTCACTGAAAGGAGATGTGCGACAGACTAATGTAGTTGCAATTGCATTCTTACATAACGCAACAAATGACTACTGTGCATGAAAATTTCCATACTATTAATTCTTCTCTCTTGTTGTTATTCCGTTATTGCAGAACTTTCTTTGTAGTGCTTTACAGAAAAAAATTAGTCATACACATAATTCAATTCTACTGCTGACAGAGCTCGCACTTTGTGTATTTACAAGTGTGGTAGATACATCAAATACACCATTCCAGCTGGAAGCCAATTAAAGCAACCATCAATGCAGATGCCACCTGGTGGGAAGTAAGCCCACTAATGAAAAATATATTTTCACGCCTTTCATCTTAAATATTAAGTTGACTTTTGTTCATATACAACATTCACAAATCATGTAAAATTAATAATTAACGTGGCTGAAAAGGGCTGAAGTAAAATCCATAATGTTCACGTTCAAAATTTAAATCAGTGGCTTCTCAGGTGCCATGCGAAACTATAATATTCCTGTTAAGCAACAAAGCTCTAATGTTTAACACGTGAAAAATTAAAATGATATGACAGAGGAAAAATGCTCATTTATTTTGTGAGGTAGGTACATATGTGTACACAGTTGGTAAGCTGGGGATGGAGCAGTTCTACATGGTCACCAATGCTTTCAGGCCCAGGAGCAGCTGCATCATTTACACTTCCTAGTCATTGTGAAAATGGAGTCCTTAGGGACATTAAAAGGTGACCAGCTTAAAGCACTGCCAGGTTCTAGGGATGCACCGAAATTTCGTCTGCCAAAACATTTCGGTCGAAATTGATGCTTTTGGCAAACTCCCAGAAGTGCCATGCCGAAAATTCAGTGTATCCCTAGCTTCTCTCCTCCCCGCTGGGCGCCAGTCTGTGTGCCTTCTGATGCTGCAGCCCACGCCCAGCGGGGAGGAGAGAAAATTTCAGGAGGCCGAGCAGCGGTGACAGCAGTCAGGAACCCGAGCAGGTGGTGACAGCTGTCATCTTACAGAAGGCGGAGCTCTCCTCCCTAAACTGATCTTGCACTATGGAAAGCACAGCCTAGTTATACATCTGCCCTCCTCCACAGTCATAGTTAGGCTGTACTACTAGGCAAATCTCTTCCCTGATGGCAGCACAGTGGCGTTGTGGTTAGCACTTCTGCCTTGCAGCACTCCCCGGTTCAAATCCCGGTCAGGAAACTATCTGCAAGGAGTTTGCATGTTCTCCCTATGCTTGCGTGGGTTTGGGTACTCCAGTTTCCTCCCACTCTCCAAAGACATGGAACGTTAATTGGCTCCTATCTAAATTGTCCCTGTATGCATGTGAGATAGGACACATCCTTGAGGGCAGGGACTGATGTGAATGTCCACTATGTAAAAGAACTGCGTAAATTGTCAGCGCTATATAAATACCTATAATAATAATTGATTATTTATGCACATGCTAAAACTGTGAGAATTGAATACTACACCATCTCTCAGCGCCTTTTCTACAGCGTGCTATGGAGAGCGATGAAGCCTTATACACTGAATATGCAGCAACTGAAGAACCTCTTACACTAACGAATGTAGGTTCATTTATGTACACTACGAAACCTTCTCAAAGATGGCAACATGCTCTTAACAACAAAGTAAAAAATAGACACAACTATCTATATCTTCTAAGAAAACATTGTATGGTCTGGAAGATTAAGAGCAGGATTGTGCTGACTTTCTTTAAGCTATTTTATTTGGCATTTCTCAATTACAAGCACTTGTCAAAAATAAGTTAATGAACTGAAACTGTCTGGCGCAAATTTTGTTTTTGGGGACCAGACATTTATCCGACTACCTGAACTGATTTTTTAATTCTTTAAAAAGGAATGTATAGTGGTTTTGTACATTACATTTTTTTATTGTACTGTATTGATTTGCAGACATTGTCATGTATTAAATGTCTATTTGTAAGACAAAGATTGAGTATATTATTTTTATTATTATACAGGATTTATATAGCGCCAACAGTTTGCGCAGCGCTTTAGAATATAGGGAAGACATTACAATTACAAAACAATTCAAGACACGATGGTAAGGAGGGCCCTGCCCGTGAGAGCTTACCAACTGATAACCATGAAAAAAAAAAAAGACATAAAACATCAGTTTTACACTGTAAAACTTAAAAGAGATAAAATAGACCCCAAATGATTCTAGATACCATTTAATAGCTTATTTAGAAGGTTAATGGAAATACAAAAGAATGCACCTCTATTTGGAGGCCTTCCTCTTCTCCTGTTGCTTTGAGCAACCTCACTTGCTTCTTCAAACCATCTTGAAAGCATATCAGACATTCTTTGCATGAGTGACGCGTTGGTGGCATTGTCACCTAGAAAATAAGTGACATTTACTTCCACAAAAAATCATTACATTTTAGGTGGCATCATTCTAAGTGATAGAAACAGTCCCGTGACTGTATACCCAATTCTAGACACCTAACAAACATGCTGTTCAAAGTTAGCGCAACAAATAATTCATTAAGGTTTAAAAATTGTAACAAAATCAATGAAAAGTGGAACCCAAATATGTAATAAATGTTATACCATCTCTTTCTCGTTCACTTTCTGGCCTCGATCTTGGCCCTGTATCTGACCAATCGCCTCGTAACCTAAGACGTTTAAGAGGTGGTTGTCGAACCTTCATATAGAAAGAAAAAGTGAATTCAACATCGATAATCACATCACTACAATAGTGCATGAAGAAAAAAAATTGTACATTTCTTACAACTTGCAAAAAGTAAAGAATAGATTGCCAGTGGCCCAGTTTTGGAGTAAAAGAGCAAAAACATCAGAGCAGTTCTCATGCAATGGCAGACCAGACCACCTGCAACAACTGTGTCTCATGCTTAACAGATTTAACAAAGTCATGTCAAAACCAACGGTAGCCGTGTTACTGGTCTCATAATATTTGTCATAAGGAGTATCATAGTTTAGGCACAAGCTAATGCTCCCCTTAAAGTGGAACTAGACCCACCAATTTAACATCTCCCAAAACAGTTACTCTAAAGGCATGCCAACTATCAAAATTGCCAGTGTGCCGATTTGAGCTCTCAAACTGTGAAACAGAGGATGGCAACTGCAATCGAAACAGAGGCCAAGATGTCACCTGCCTGGGTGTAGTTCCCATAATCAGCTGATTCAGACCCGCCTTGTACCTTTTAGAACTTCAGGGCCCCATTCACACAGAGTTATTCTACATTCTGGGATTCCTGCCGCAAGAACCTATGGAGTCTTGAGGCAGGAATTCCAGTTGTCTCCGTTCAGATGAGGCCGTTATTCCTGTTCAAGTTAATGACAGGGTGACAACAGCCACATCTGTCAGCTGCAGTCTGCATACAATTACATGCAGTTAGGGATCGATAATTGTCCCTGGCAGCAGGGACAATCGTACCGTGTATGATTACATGCAGACCACCGCTTACGAGCGCTGATGTGGACGAATCCCCTGCTGATTGGCTGCTAGCTCTGTTCGGCCAAGAATTTTCCAACCGGCTCCTTTGTTCAGGGGATCGAGGGATGCTGGGTAGAAGGGTGACGACAGTGGCATCCATGGTGTGAATTTCATCCAGTTCAACAGGAGCCAGATGAAATTCGACACGTGTATACCCGGCTATAGGGGGTGATGGGAGGAGAGCATTGGGAAGAGGGAAACAAAGTCGGGCCAAGAGGAGAACCCAAGCAAAACTCATTTACTTGAGTAAGTTCAGGGGAAGAACGCAGTGAATAAGCAACTTCATTGCAGTGTTTGGTCTGCGAATCACAGTGAGCCAGTCAACTTTAGAAAGTGTATTTATCACTCGTCTGTCTCTGATGGATGCATGGAGTATAAAAACACAGCAACTTTGTTGAGACAAGCACAAGGCATCAAGATGACTAAAAACTTTACTACACTTGTCGAGAAGTACCGAGATGGCAGGGAATCCCACACTAGCACATCTTCAGCTTTGAACTCGCATACAGCTGTATGGGCAGCAGTTCACTTGCTCTATGGTAGCACCCCAGCACACCCAATGCCTTAGCTTGTTATTGGACATTACATATGCTGAATTGTGTGACAGTCATAGGAACAGTAACAACTTTTGCAAAGATTATTCACAATAAAACCTGATCCTGGGGTATAGGAAACCTGAATGTGAATGAGACACTTGACAGTTAAAATACTAAAGACACCTACAGACTTCACAACAAGCTATTATCATTTAATCAGATTCTTACTTCGTCTTGCCTTTGATTAGTTGAAGAAAACTTGAGCTCTTTTGCTTGGTCATCTTTTGGGTCAAACAAATATATATAGTCTGATGAGTAGCTCACAAGGAGTTCTTGCCCATCTTCACTGTAGCACAAAGAGGTAACACGGCAGGATTTGTTTACAAGGTGTGAGGGGACAAACCGTACACACATTCCTGTAGTTCCACGATTTGAATAATTGCCTATCAGAAAAGAAAAGGCATTATCAATAAAACATTTTAAACAGCAGCTTTTGCAAGCATACCATCTAACTAACCTCTACTGTCAATGGTCAGCTTTAGAACAGTTCAAGTATATCTAAGCCCAAGAACAAAAATCTAATATTTTACAGCTTACCAGCTGCATTATTTTTCTTTTTTTCATTCCAAGTACATTTTATGCAAGTAGAGAAAAATCCTGGCGATTCTGTCAAAAGCATTGTGTCTGTGTAACTTCCTTTGGATTGAACTGAAGTCTCAAACAAACAAACAGCTTTCTCAGCTATCTTATGTAAAGTAGAAAGCAACTCCCCTGTATGTAACAGAATGACATGTAGGTGTTTATAGTCCATTTCAGAAGAACAGCCTAGGGTGACAACGCTGCTTCTACAAAAATACAGTAGCAATGAGCACTGTCAACCTATGACAGGAAGTGTGTTCTTGGCAGGTTAACCAGGTAAAAAGTAAGCAAAAGAGCATTAAAAAGAAAACAAATGCAGCTACCACATCTAATAGACTGGTATGCTGCAATATATTACAGTTTTATTTTTCATGACAAAAATGACACTCTACTGTTCATAGTATCAAGTGCTTAGGGAGTAAACGTTATTTTGCAAAATTTTAACTTATTAAACATAGCCGACTGTGGGACTATGATCTGAAAATGTATGTAAAAATAGAATGTTTGACATCACGCCTAAAGTATCCTTGTGCCAGTATAGAGTTTCCTAAAAGTGACACTAAACTTAGGAGTTAAATCTTAAAAATGCATTTGAGTACCTTAACTATTAACAAAAATGCAGCTTATTTGTGTACCACTAACTTGTAGATCCTCAAATCATCTCTGATGGTGCCCACACTGTTCTTCCTTCTGGAGGGTGACTACATTGGTTCCCCATGGTCCCTGTGTGTGTTGTAAAGTAGCCACCGCTCCAAGCTCACTCCCGTGATGGACAACAATCTCATGTTATTCGTATTGAGATTGTAGTCCATCACAGGAGTGAGGTTTGAGTGGTGGCTAAATCACTGCATTAATCCTGTAAAAATCTACTCACCTTACCCCCAGACTCCACACTAGATGGTGACACCACAATCCTTCTGGCAAGATCCTGGGAATGCAGAGGATCTTAAAACTCATGAGATTTGTGTACTCACTAGGGATGCACCGATACCGGTACTTTGGTACCGAGTACGAGTACCGATAATTTTTTTCCGGTACTCGCCGATACCAATTACCGAGTAACAGATGTCCAATTCAGGAAGCCAGGTGGCGTGTAATGACTCGCCACCTGGCTTCCTGATTAACAAGAAAGTCTGTCCTCTCTTACCTTGGTATGTCCAGCCTGTCACCCCCGGGGCCTCTCCAGCCAGAACGCGGCCTTCCTCTGGTACCCAGCTGGAGCCGTCTGGCCGTCAAATTAGGAAGCCGGGCGCAGTGTAATGACACGACGCCCTGCTTTCCGATTGGCTGGGAGGCCGGCTTCATGCTCCCTCGTCATCTCATCAGAATGCCAGGCGCTGCGTAATTACACGGCGCCCGGCTTCCTGATTGCCCAGCTTCCTGACTAATCAGGAAGCCGGGCAGCGCATCATTACATGCTGCCCGGCTTCCTGATTGGTTGGGAAGTCGGCACCATGCTCTCTCATCACAAGTGACAAGAGAGCATCTGGCCGCTTCCCGGCCAATCAGGAAACCGGGCAGCGTGTAATGACGCGCTGCCCGGCTTCCTGATACAGTATCAGAAGTATCGGGCTAAGCATTGGAGCATTACTTGGTATCGGCACAGATATTGATACTAGTATCAGTGCAGTGTATAACCGATACTAGTATCGGTGCCGATACCGAGTATTTGGGCGAGTACTCTTACTCGCCCAAATGCTCCGATGCCTAGCCCGATACTTCCTGTATCAGGACGCCGGCCGGGTATCAGGACGCCATGCTCTCTCGTCACTTGTGACGAGAGAGCATGGAGCCGACTTCCCGGCCAATCAGGAAGCCGGGCAGCGTGTAATGACGCAGCGCCCGGCTTTCTGATTTGCCGAGTAGCCGGCTCCCTCCTCATGACGAGGGAGCATGGAGCCGGCTTCCCGGCCAATCAGGGAGGAGGGCGACGCGTCATTACACGGCGCCCGGCTTCCATGATTGGCCAGCAAGCCAGCTCCATGCTTTCTCGTCACATAGTGACGAGAAGCATGGGACGGCTTCCTTGTTAAATCGGGAAGCCGGGTGGCGAGTCTTTACACGCTGCCCGGCTTCCCGGCTAATCAGGAAGCCAGGTGGCGAGTCATTACACGTCGCCTGGCTTCCTGAATGGGACTTCCGATACTCGGTATTTGGCATCGGCGAGTAGCTGGAAAAATAATAATATCGGTACTCGTAACCAAAATATCGGTATCGGTGCATCCCTAGTACTCACTGTTCCTAAAATCTCGCTGAAAGGTTTAGGATGCCACAATCACCTAAGCGCCGTGAGCAGAAGCTGGGTTAAGGCAAGTTTTTTTTTTTCATTTTCTATTTTTAACAGCATTCATTCAGTGATTTTACAATGTAATAAGTGAACCTTGCCTTTTAGTGTAAAGGTCTGCTTTCATTTTAATATCGCCCATCAGCATTGCAGACAAAAAGAGAATCTCATATTAGCAGGTGAAAAGATATTTCAATATATTTTTAATGGATTACTTGTAGTATATTAAAAAAAAATGTAATTTAAAATAGCACCTATACTGAAACATACTTGCAGCTCCTGTTCCTAGACTTCGGCGATCATAGATTCTCACTGAACTATCGGAGCATCCAACTGCAAGGTAAAATGGAGCTGAAGGGCAAATGGCTATTGAGGTAGCAGCACGTCTGCAGTTAACTAAAACATCCTAAAGAAAAACAAAAAGAATTACAAATGTAATAAGTAATCAAGCACATTTTGACAGAGGATAGGACACAACGAAGTTAAATTGAGCCTAAATGAAATGATTACTAGGGAAGCAGGATAGGAAAGTAAAATCATACAGAGGGGAATTTATCAAAACTGGAGCAGCCAAAATCTGGAGCAGCTGTGCATGGCAACCAATCAGCATCCACCTTTCATTTTCAAAGCTTAACTGAACAGACTGACACAATAAGCTGATTGGTTGCCATAGGCAACTGCCACAGATTTTGTCTGCTCCGGTTTTGATAAATTTCCCACGCAATAATCCCCTCAGATAGCAGCACAATGTTAGTTCACTTTCACTGAAAGCAGCATTAATTGCTTCTGAGATCATTCAGAATTCAGTGATGGGTGCCTTTGATAGGCAGTTTACCTCCTTCTGACCTGCAATTGACCCACTTCTAGCAAATTTTTCATAGGCTTGTGAGGGAATGCAAAATGTATTTGAACTGAACAAAAATCCATTAGCACAGATTATTAAACTGTCTGCAGATCTAGTCACCTGTGACAATTAGCTTTGATCTGCAACAGATGTGATCATATATGATGACTGGCAAATCTGACCAAAAAAAAAGGCAATTGTAATTATCACTCCTGTACAAGTGGTCAGCGAGTATAGCTGGCTACTGTAGCTTTACCTATAGCAGTGCTTGTTACCATAAAGTGGCATTAAAGCCTTCATTTTATTTTTTTAAATTTTTTTTTGGG
>NW_017307264.1:96943-132446 GCF_000935625.1 Nanorana parkeri | reverse complement strand
TGTGGGGGGGGGGGGGGGGAGCATTTCCCTAATGCTGGTGTAAAGACTTACCTTATGTGATGCCTCTTGCTGCATACATCATGCACTGCGGCATTTAAAAATATTGGGGCATCCTACACCGATTGCCAAAACTGAATGAAGATAAAAACACAGAGGGGGGAATTTATCAAAACCGGAGCAGACAAAATCTGGAGCAGCAGTGCATGGCAACCAATCAGCTTCTCTCTTTAGTTTGTTCAGTTAAGATTTGAAAATGAACAAGAGAAGCTGATTGGTTGCCATGCACAGCTGCTCCAGATTCTGCCTGCTCCAGTTTTGATAAATTCCCCTCCTGAGTGTTTAGTACCACTTTAAGGTAAGTAGGCCTACCAGTACTTGATTGCCTCTAGGACTTATAACACAATGCAATATCCTCTGACTAGGTAGCAGAAGAGGCTGGGCAAGGGTAGAACAAGAGTACCTCTGCTTCACAAAGTTGCAGAGGATGGTACGGACAGGTGCCTTTACAGGGGAGTAATCAAAGAGGCATGACAAGGTGTTAGTCCAGGCAGCCACCAGAGAGGTGTCAGAAGAGACCAAAAGGCCAGTCCAGGCATCACGCAGAAACATGGTCAAAATACAGGCAAGGGTCAGTACACAGGCAGATCAGATGCAGGTAATGGCAGCTAGTGAGCCACATGGAAAAACCAATCACAAATTGCCAGGCCTGGGTGAGTTATATCAGGCGCTGACAGAAAATGGAACAATAGCAGGTAGGAAGGGAGGAGTATGTCCAAGTCAAAGCCATACTGCCGGGATACAGGAAAGAGTGTCTAATTAGAAGCAGGAAGGAGTAGTCCGAGGTGCGGCTGTGTTGACCAGGCAAGAAGATGTTGAGTGGCTTGACCACTTGAGTCAGCAGGGGTGCAACCAGGGTGGGACACAGCATCGCTAAGAGTGGCCGAGAAAATGTAAGTCGTTACAACAATTTAGGCTGGGGCCAACTTGTCATACTGTCCAACTGTCTGTCTTGTGCACGCATTCACGTGGCTTTTGAATGACTGTTTCCAGATATTTGATATCTTTGGTGGTCCTTTCATAGGCATATTATCAAAAAAGAAGGTCTTAGATGCCCATTCCTCTCTCTACAGAGTCCCAGGAGACCTCCTTATGCCAGTCTCTGTAGACTAGACATTGATGACATCAACCAGAAAAGTTTCATTAGCTGTAGGTTAACAGATAAGGAGCAGTTTACAGGAATCCATGTCTATTAATAGTACTGCAAAATGTTATTTAGGCAATATCCCTACTGAACTACTTAGACACACAGGATTATTTAATGAAGAAAAAGCAATGTGAACAGTGATGTGAACACTTGCCGTTTCATTGGCAGCTGAGGGATACTACTCTCTCTATGTTGTCATTGTCATCTTATTAAATAAGCCCAGATGTATCAAAGAAATAGTAAAGATTGCAATGCCCTCATGCATTTTTGAGGGCTGTAGAGCCATTGACCACAACACACTATGTAAATGGTGCTACTGACCATTCAGAGGGCTTAGCGATATAAACCACTTGACATGTTTGGTTCTATATTTAGAAAGTCCCTGAAATAACAGGCCACATACACCATTAAACAATGCTCATAGCTAAAAATTAGATTAGTATGGAACGCAGTTCAAAATTCAGGCTGAGAAAAAGATAATATGCATAAGGATCGTTTGGTACATAAAAAGGCGCATTTATAGAAAAAAAAATGCTGAAAAGAGCGCCCACACAACTTACCCAAAGCAACCAATCAGAATCTTTGTTTTATTTTTCCAGTAAATAAATGATAAAACCCAACTAGTTACTGCAGCCAAGTACTCCTTTCTCATATAGAACCTTCTTGTGTTCTGTTTTTATAAAATATGCCTGTAAAGGCTTAAAGGAGAACTATGGGGTTAGGGCTTTTCCCCATTGTTCTCCTTAGGGTAACGGGAGGACACAAACTAGCGTCCTCCCCTCACCCTAAGCTCAGTATACCGCGAGCTACGGCTCGCGGTATACTGAGACGCCACAGCTGAAGCGGATCCCGACAATTATGTCTGGATGCGCCCAGCAGCGTCAGTGACAGCTGGCTCTGCCTATATAGAGGCAGAGTCAGCTGTACCCGCCCCCTCCGTCTGTTCCGCCAGTCAGCGCTGGAGGATCGGAGCGGGGAGGAGGGAATCCAGCCCTCCCCCTGTCATGGCAGAGAGCCGTGACAGGATCGAGAAGTGAGCAAACGCCAGTATGTGTTCGCTCACCTCCTGATCTACTGAGCCGACCTGTGACAGTCTCATTGTCACAGGTCGGCTAGAACTATGAGGTGAGTGAAAAGCACTCACCTCATAGTTCTCCTTTAATAAAGTAAAAATTCAACATTCAATTTTTTAACCTGAATGATTACCTTTTTTTTTTATTGCCCACAGACACAATATATTATGAACTTCAAAATGCCGGACACTAGATAAAACTATAAAAACTATTTATGTATGGCCTATAAAATTGAATTTCATCTCAAAATAAAAAACGAACATAATAATTAAGCCTACATCTTTACAGTCCTCTTTTGTACAGCTGGTCTTGGCTCGGACATCAAACCACCGCACAGTGCCATCTTCACCACATGACAGAAATGTGTAGGGATCATTGGGCACAGTATTAATCTGGAAACAGATTTTAGAACAAACATGCAGTTTTTACTTTATCAGTATCTAAACATCATATACATAAAACATTTTATAGAACATTATCCTAAATGGGTTAACAGAACTGTTAACTGTGTTTGTATCTAGGATGCACCGATACTAGTTTCGGTGTTGATGCCAAATATTTGGGCTCCTACTCGCACAAATGCTTCGATGCCTAGCCCGATACCTGAGCTTCCAGTATCAGGAAGACGGGCAGTGAGTCATTACACGCTGCCCGGCTTCCTGATTGGCCGGGCAGCCAGCTGCATGCTCCCTCGTGACCAAGTAATGCCGCGCCACCCAACTTCCTGATTGATCGAAGCTGGCCAATCTGATAGCCGGGAAACGAGTCATTACCCGCCCCCCGGCTTTGATTGGCCAGAAAGCCAACATCATGCTCCTTCGTCACCAGGCATGGAGCCGGCTTCCTGGCCAATCAGGATGCCGGTGGGGTGGGTAATGACTCATTGCTGATTGGCTGATCGGCCAGCTTTGATCAATCAGGAAGCTGGACAACGAGTCATTACACAGCGACCGGCTTCCTGATTGGCCAGAAAGCCGACTCCATGCTTCGTCACCTGGTGACGAGGGAGCATGGGCATGGCTTCCATGCTAAATCGAGAAGCCAGGTGGTGAGTCTTTACACGCAGCTCGGCTTCCCGGCTAACCAGGAACCCAGGTGGCGAGTTATTACACGCCGCCTGGCTTCTTTAATGGGACTTCCGGTATCACTATTGGCGAGTACTGAAAAAAATATCCGTACTTGATACTGAAAAAACGGTATAGGTGCATCCCTATTTGTAACCTTTTACTTCAAATACACATGTTGCGCAAATAATTTTCACATGTCTTGTATAAATGTTGCTCTAAACGTTTTCTTTCAGGGCCTATGTTTTTACAAAATATTTAAACTCACAATTATAAACACACAGGTGAAGGACTTACCTGCAGTCCCTCTTCTCGCATCTCCAATGTGCAGCATCACAGCGTCTTTTCTTCAAAGCTGACCCACCTATCCCATGTTTCTTGCACACAAGTGCTCCCGGTCTCCATTCACTCCTATGGAAGGCTCTGAAACCTCATGCGATAGCAATGAGCTAATCATCAAGCACCAGTGCTATCACATGGGAGGGGAAGGCTCCTCCATACCTGAAGTACTGGGTATACTGTTCCCAGTGGCTGACTGAAGCAGTTGGGGAGCGCAGAGCGGGCTATGTGCTGCTGGGGAGGGAGGCACAAAACCAAGCATGTTGCTTAGGTTTGCCTTAAAGAAAAACTCAACTTTCACTAACATTAAAATAATAAAGGCCATTTTGTAATTTAAAGAACAACCCTGTTGCTAGATCATTCATTTCAACAAAAGTATTCGCATAAGAGTAAATGTGCATTTAACATATTTTATGCTTGCTATTTACCTGTAAAAGCTTCCCTTGTGTATAGATCCAAAAGCCCTGAGACTGCTGCTGGGCACTACCATCTTAGATGTGATGTCAGCAGCCCCAGCAGACTCAGAGCTGTCACTCTAGGTCCCCTTTGCTGCTCCCCCACCTGCTACATAACAGCTGATGAGGGGAGGGGCAGAGATGCTGGATCAGCACAGAGTGTAATTAGAGAGAGGCAAGAGGGGCTGTGCTAAGGAATTTTGGTAGCAAGTTCAAAGCCACATTGTAAGTGACAAAAAATAATTAATGGAAAAGAGAAACACAAGTATTTAAAATGCTTCATTCTTCTGTGCATTTACCTGCATTTTGTTTAAGTTGGTGACAGGGTCTCTTTAAGGAGACTATTATTAAAAAGGAAAACTAAACAAACTTTGTCTAGGTTGCGGGGAATCCAGCCCCTCCCCTCTCACGGCAGAGAGCCGTGACAGGATCGAGAGGCAAGCGAACACCGGTATGTGTTCGCTCACCTCCCGATTTACTGAGCCGACCTGTGACAGTCACAGGTCGGCTAAAACTATGAGGTGAGTGGAAAGCACTCACCTCATAGTTCTCCTTTAAGGTAAAAAGCACCAAGCCTTTAGTAGCATTTTAAATCCAATCCCTTTCTGAATTGTTTACACAAAGTATTATACAAATAGATGAACAGTGTATATCCAGTTTAAATATGCGGTATATAGTACATAAAAGGGAATCAAGCACAAAGCATGTGACCATCATACACAATAAGAAATGAAGTAGGATAAAGTAAAGTTTTCCCATGAAAGTATAAATTATGTACAGCCATCTGTCATCACATACCTCATATGCTGTTCCATAATGGCATGTAAATTGGCACTGTCTGTTTGTCTCTGTATCTTTTTCAATGTCTGTGAAGTAAATGACTCCATCTCCAGAACACGAAATGATGTGCTTATCATTGGTAAGTGGCAGGAACTTTGCACTAAAAATATTGGCTCTGTGACCTGAGCGGATTCTCGTCAAGACCTGCAAATATGGAAAATTAAAAGCTATACTTAACAAGTAAAAAAAACAGTGCTAGTTTCAAAGCAGACACATTTTACTTATATAGTCATGTCAGGGTACTGCTGTGAAATCGCAGCTTCTTAGGATTCATTTTATACAATACAATGACACTGCATTTGTACCTTACCCTATTAGGTAGAACAGTGAAAGGGAAAGAGTGACTGATACATATTGTGGAGAAATGTTTTCTTGATAAGAATGAAAAGCCAGGGTTCTGTTCAACATGCATTGTAAGGAAACAACACAGAAATATACCGGAATATCTTTATGCATTCTACATTTGTCAAATCCCACCTGCTGTACTACTAGCCCCTCTATGGGTCAACTTACCTTTTTATTGAAAGGGTTACTAATCACCAAAGTTGTGTCATCTGACCCAGACAGTATGTATTCCCCCGTACTATTCCAACAAATAGAATTGACCTATTAGAAAAAAAGGAAGGTTACAAATCTAAACAATCATGATTTGCATCAAACCACACAAATAACCTCAGCCATTTGTTTATGTTGTCTATACTTGTTAAATCAGCTTGGCTATTAGGCTGTTATTGGGAAGGAATCTGTCGAGACATGAATATGGGAGTTGGTATTGATAATTTGGTCAAGAAAGTGCATTCTCTGGGGCAGTCGTCCTTCTCTTTGCAGAACTATTGTGTGAGTCACTAACCAGATGCAAACAGGTACATATATTTTGTCCTAATAAATGATATGTGCATGTTTGTTCCAGGTCAGTGACACCAAAAGCAGTAAATAAAGGATAAGGATGGCAGCAGGTGGACACATTTATTTGGAATTCAGGAGCCAGTCTGTCTAATCCAGGAGCCAGCTCCATCGACAACTAGACAAAAACCTCAAACGTTAAGGGCCAACTGTAATTTTTAGGGAGAATTGGCTACCTGGCTCCTGGGATTTGTCCAGCCCTGCTTTAACGCATTGCATCATTTACAAATAAGCTTTCTATAAAGCTTAATATTAAATGGCATCATTACTTCATAAACTGTATTTGTCTAGATCATGTGAAAAGCTTTCAAATCAGACTGTGTATCAGGAGTAAAGTAAGAAATAAAACTATTTAGCCACTTCATTTTACAGGTAGCCCTCGTTTTGCGCCGATACCATTTGCGCCGATTCAAAATAGAGCCCTTTTCAGCCGGTCATGTGACCGCAATTGAAACAACAGAAAAAATACAGCCGAAGATTAAGCTGAACCTTCGGCTGCAGGAACCCTATTCACAAAAGCCCATACATGAAAACAAATAGGCAGAGCGAGTGGTGATGTCACCACTGGCTCCACCCATCTGTTTAAATTCCGGCTGGGAGCTGTCAAATTTCTCATTCTGCAGCAAGTGTTCGGTGGGAGTGGTAGGGTAGGGGCACAAGGGTGGGGCATTCATAACACCGCATTTAATCATATCACATACCATTACATGCTGTGTGTACGCATTTACATGCAGTGGCTGTCACCTGATCATTAACTTGAATGGGTGACAGCTGCCGCTTGTAAACGCCACATTAGGGATTCCTGCTGCAGAAAAACGGAAGTTCCTAATGCAGGAACCCCTAATAGCACCTAAACATACAGGTGTGAATTTGCTCCCCCTGTTCCCTGCCCCCCCCGCACAAAATAATTTGCTCCCCCTGATCCCTGCTCCCCCACACAAAATAATATGCTCCTCCTGTTCTCCCCCCCACACAAAACAATATCCTCCCCCTGCTTCCCGCCCCCCTCATACATAAAACAGTAACAAATCTACTGCTTGCTAGCCCTTTTTTGATCACACCTCGTCCACACTTGCTGTAATATTACTTCATGTATAATAAACTTTCTCAATGGTATAATTGCACTGGAACAACTCCCTTTTAACTGAGACATTCATATACAGTAAATATTCCAAACAAAAAGCCAGAGCAATATCTTTGTGGTTCCATGATTGACTTACACAGCCATGATGCACATTCAAAGTTTTTTCCAATTTAAGTTTTTGAACAAATTCTCTTCGTCCTATCGGAAATCAAAAAAACAAAGCGGAAGTAAAAAAAATGCTAAATTGTTTGATACAAGTGCGTATTTTTAATAGAACACTATTTTACATATAAAAAAAAAAAACTTAGATGTATGTTCATACAAACAGACAAAGATCAACATACTGTACAACTAAATAAGTGCCATCAGGAAATAAAAAGAATAACAATACCATTGGAAACAAATATAGCTTACAGAGTGTTTTTAAAATAAGATACCGTTACAGCCCTCTTGGGACTAGTACAGGCAGAAAACTCTAACCAAAATTAAACATTTTCCAGAGTTACAGAAAGTATTATACACTGAAAAATGCTAATTTGTATCTAAAGTTAATTTTCAGTAAATTGTCACCATTGTGAATTTTCTTTGCAATAAAATTCAAGGTAAATATGTAGTTTGAGTGCATACAACGTTTTGACACTTTTTTTCCAGTCTCTGGTGCCATTCACTTCAATGGCCCGCCACGCCCCCTCCTGCCCCACAAAAAAAGTGAGCCGGCCGCAATGTGAGGCACTGCGTTCTGGTCAAAATCTGGCCGATACGCACTGCATCTGGTGTGAACAAGGCCTAAATGGCCCATTCAAAAGTTCTGCCTAATCATCATCTTGCTAAGTTACTAAATGCTACATCTAATACAATAACAAACATTTACAAAAACAAGCATATAAAAATGCTAAATTTGGCTCTAAGCATTGCAAAAATAATTCAAATATGTACAAAAAAATACAGAAAATAAACCAAAAACTTTTTTCTCCACTCACAGCAATCTAGTACAGCATCACATACCCAAATAGTTGATACGGACATTACTAGGTTCATCCAATCCAAGTGCACGTTTTCGTACATCCCACAGGAGGTTAGTACAGCAATGGGACATAGTCCAAGCGCTGTCACGCCTTCAAAATAGCTCTTTCAACTGCAAGGAAATAAAAATAGGCAGGGGTCACATCTGTTTGTCTATTTACAACCCTCTGTCTTCTCTTTAAAATACCCTATAATCAACAGGGTAAAAACACAGAAATGCAGTTGTGTAAACTTTTAATTCTGTCATATTGCAGCTAACAGGATAACATTTTAAAAAGGGACACTCACCAAAATAAGGGAATACATAATTTCAGAATGCTATCTTATGTAAGCAAAGTATTGTAGTTTCTTTTTTACATCTGCTTCTCCATTGTAAACAAAACAAAAAGAGAAAGAAAACCAACATGCGATAGCTACTAAATCCTTCTACCACATTTTCATCATGCTCGTCTCCCTGCTTATCACTTTTAGGACTGCAGTGAAACTACGGCTGCAACAACTAATCAACTAAATTGATTATAATCGATTATTGAAAAAGTTGTCAACGTTTTCAATCATCGATTAATCGGCTTCCGATTAGTTGGCCCTGTTCACGGCTCCACACACGCGGCGCACCTCCTCCCCCCCTCAAGCTCGCCGCTGCCAGACCCGCCCGCATCCACGCTCCACCTCCTCCCTGCCGCCCGCATCCACGATCATACTGGAGCCATTTTAAAAAAAATTTATTTTATTTATTATCCGATTAATCGAACATAATAATCGGCTAACTAATCGATTTTGAAAATAATCGTTAACTGCAGCTCTAAGTGAAAACAAAACATTTTCTACTGATAAATATTTCCATAAATATGTATGCTTAGATCGTCCAAACATTCCTCTGTATTCCTATGAAAGAGAGAGAAGAACCCCAAACCACCCATGGAGTCAGATTATCTTGTGGGAGAACAATGGTAATCTAATGAGAAAATTCAACCTGGTATGTCAGCAGAACTTCAAGCATCACTTGACAATATTGGGCTTTTTCTAAACTTTATCTTGTAAATCACACAGGAAAATGTACCAAATTATTTCTATGAATAGGAGGTAAGAATCAGTACTACCACACATTGCACCAATGTTGCCACTGTGTGAGTATTGTAGTGGGTCCTGTGTGTGGCGATGGGCAGATATCTCTGTGTCTGTTGTTCTGAGAGAAATACCTCCTTATACTAAAAAAAGGCTGAACCATCATTTTCTGTTACCAATGCAGTCTCATGTCAGCACTTGAAGCCTATTAAATATTCTTAGGGTGGAGACCGAGTAGATGACAATCAGATGACATCAGATGCTGGTTTAGTGCTTTTTTTGTACGAGGCAAAAGTTGTTGTTTTTTTAATCATTCATTTTTATAAAATAAAGTTGGGAGTAGCCCGCTTTTCTTGTTTCCTCTTCTTTTTGAATGCAGCCCACTGGGTATACTCACCTAGGTGAGCTGTGGAAGGAGTTTAGTGATGCTGCTCGTAGCTACAGTTTAGATTTATCTATCTATTCGAGCCACGTCCCACATAATGGTCCGAACACTGGTAATGGCCAGAGTAGGCTTTTCAGGAGTCTTCTTAACTACATACTGATCTCTTACTGATAGGGGGATGACAATGTTTGCTCAGTTACCATTTTGGGTGGAGGTCACATTGGATCCTTCAACATTGTGGACAGGTGAAGTTGTATTTCAAATGACGCAGAACAGAAATAATAAATCACACAGCCCGATTTGCCTTTTATTGTATAATAGTGCTCATTATTCCAAGTCTGCCAAACACAGAAGACCAGCTTTTCAATCTCCATTATGCAAGGCTTGTGCCATGCAAATTAGAGGCCAACTAGACCACTACTCATAGCGTTACTAAAATCAGCGACACTAAACTCAGGAGTTACATCTTAAAAATGCATTCAAGCACCTTAGCTAGGAACACAAATGCAGAGTATTTGTGTATCACTCAGCTGTAGATCCTCAAATCATCTCTGAATTGGTACAGATACTGTCCTTCCTTCTGGAGGGGGGCTACTTTTGTTCCCCATGGTCCCTGGGGGTGTGTCATAAAGTAGCCACAGCTCCAAGCCAGCCCCTGTGATGAACTACAATCTCCTGTTTTGTTTACTAATTTGTAGTGAGATTGTAGTCCATCACGGGAGTAAGCTTGGGGCGGTGGCTACTCTACGACACACACAGGGACCATGGGGAACAAAAGTAGCCAGCCTCCAGAAGGAAGGGCAGTGTCAGCACCAATTCAGAGAAGATTTGAGGATCTACAGTCACTTACATTGTTATTTAACCTGTTTTTAATGTTGCTAATAGTTTTTCATATCACTGCTGATATAGCTCTGTTCTTTCTCTGGTTAACCCCAAGGTAAAACTTATGTGCCTTGTCTGCTCCCATTATCCTGTTATCTCTATAATATTTCTACTCTAAACCTATTCCAGTCTACATGGATCTTCAATATTGGAAATTATTATCTGCCTCTAAAATGGTCAACATCCATGTAATGTATCTATTATTGGTTCACTTTATTAGTATCGTTTCTGAAAATCAAAAACAAAAAATATGTATTTATTACCCCTTTTGCTATGCACAGGAAGTACACAGGAAAAAGAAAACAATACACAAGCAGCTGTCACACATCGGACTATAACCAAATGTAAAATGTATCTTATGGAATAATGTATATACATATGTCGGACCATAAGGAGGTAGTTTGGTTTTAATGTGCTATTGTATCATGTTGACGACATTCTAGATGTAACTATGTTTTTGAATCATGTTGATTTTAAATAAAATGTATGTTTTTTATATATAACTACTTGTGTCTGATGGACATGATGTATGGTTTGGACACCTTAAAAGCCTCACTTCTTTGTCTCTGTGTATATTCCAACTAGGGGTGCAGTACCTATCCCTACTGGCTCAATTTCTATATTTGAGTAAAGCATTCATCAAAACTGACTGAAGTTCCTGCTTTGAAGCAGAGTAACAATTGTGTATATTATTGTTGTATGCTTATACTAGGTACACAGATAGTTTAGGGTCGATTGCTTGAGTATGGCTACATTAACCCTTTCACTGCCATGACCTGTGGCAGCGCATGGCAAAGCGTTGTGACGCATTGCCGTGCGCTGTGATACGCTGTGTTGCAATAAAATGATACAGGCGTACATTTAATCACAACACAAACACAGCGCACAAACGATTTTTAACAGGTTATTTACAGTATTGTGTTACTTCATTTTTTTTACTGTTTCGCAAAAAAAGCGCAATTTAAATTTTACAAATATGTTATTTATTAACTCAATACAGTTTGCACCGATACTGATTTTAGTGTGCTTTTATCAATTTAATTGTGTATTTATATTGGTTTAATATTGATTTGATAAACATTTGCGTAATTATCGCAGGACCTACAAAATTAGTAGCACCATCTTTTTATTCTACCGGGCCTGCGCTTTCAGAAAATATATGGTTTGGGGGGTCTTTTACAAACGCTAGCAACGCAACAATAGAAAATCAACAATGGGAAAATTTGCAAAAATGGTGTGGCCTGCTGAGGTCAAAAAGCGTTCTGGGGGGCTTGGCAGCGAAAGGGTTAACTAGTTCCCTGTGCGTCTTTTAACCTATTGATTTCTCTGTACAGCTCTTTACATATTTAATACCTTATTCTGTGTAAACGCCTATACTTCCTTGCTGTACAACCCGAGACAAACATTTAACCAAAGCAAAACACTGGTGCATAACCAGTGAGCAAGAACTTGACTCTGTCCCCAAGACACCCAGTTATTCCGTCATTGGACCCCCATCCTGCTACCCACAAAGCAAAGAGAAGATTAAGGCAGAATGTCCATCACAGCCATCAAAAAACACTTCTGGCCTTCCAAATAAAGCCTTGTGCATATGTCAACGCCCAGGGCAGTGGTTAGAGATAGACATGAGGACTCAGTATTGTCTTTTTTTAATTTGTTTGTAACAGCAGTGTAATTGGGTTTGGTACAAATAAAGGAGCAGTTCAAAGCCTCGTTCACACCAGACACAGTGCCTTCCGGCCAGAACGGCCCGATTCTGTCCAGAAAGCATTGCATTGTGGCCGGCTCACTATGTTGTGGGGCAGAGGGGGCGTGGTGGTCCATTTAAGTGAATGGCACCGTAGCCACGCATTCTGGCCGCAATGCGATCGGCCGCACGGTAACGCAAGGCACACAATGCCTGTGGTCTGGTCCGAAGAAAATAGTGCTTGCAGCATTTTGTTTGGACCGGACCGCAGGCATTGATGTGGCCAGAATCAAACCGGAACACACTGTGTCTGGTGTGAACAAGGCCTAAGAATGTACCATTAGGTTACTGTTTTTAGGAGAATGGAGAGGCTCACTTTAAACCAAAGCCTGCAATGTCTAAGTCTTGTTTTATCTAGATGTATAAAAGGTCGTTTTTTCTATCTGTGTATAAAAGGAAAATTAACTGCATCTTCTAGAAGCCAAGAAAACGAAAAAAAATAAATAAATCTTACCACCCACTATAGTTTTTTTAGGGCTCCACACAACCTGCCTTCCATTAGCAGAACGTCTGTTTTCAACACGGCTATTTAGACACCATCTCAATGATCACGCTAGGTATTATCTGTAGATATATATATACACATACATAATGAATTAGGACATAATGCTACTTGGCAAACATTACTACTTGCATAATATGCTATAGAGCCAGTGAAAATACTGACTTGAATTAAGAGAATATGAACAGAATTACAAAAACTATACACAGTGCAGTAAAAAGTAAGATAAAGCCAATTCAAAAAAGTCTAAAAATATAGAAACCAGTGACTACCTAAAATGTACAAGCTACTAATATGGTACACCTATTTTGATTAACTTTGTAGCTATTTACAAACATATGACACTTTAAGGCCTTGTTTACACCAGGGCCTAGCGGAAACGTGCGTTTGCTGGACTTTGTTTCCCCACATTTGGTGTGCGTCCCAGGACACATGCCAAACGCAGAAAAATAGTACATGTTGAAGATTTGTCAACATGCGTTCTGCATTCTTTCCCATGTGTGAGAACAGAAATTGTTGTAAAGTAGCCACCACTTTAAGCTCGCTCCCATGATGGGGTACAATCTCACATTTAGAGATTGTAATCCATCACAGGAGTGAACTTGGAGCGATGGCTACTTTACAACATACACAGGAACCATGGGGAATAAATGTATCCACCCTCCAGAAGGAAGGACAGTGTCAGCATCCAGTCAGAGATGATTTGAGCATCTACAGCTGAGTGATATACAAATAAGCTTCATTATTGTTAATAGTTAAAGGTACTTTAATGGATTTCTAAAGTTTAAAGGAGAACTATGGGGTCAGGGATTTTCCCCATAGTTCTCCTAAGGGTCATGGGAGAACACAAACTAGCGTTCTCCCGTGACCCAAAGCTCAGTATACCGCAGGCTACAATACTGGCTGGATCCACCCAGCTGCGGGATTGACAGCTGGCTCTGCCAATCCAGAGGCAGAGCAAGCTGTGCCCGCCCCCTCCCCCGTCCGTTCTGCCATTTAGCGCTGGAGGATCGGACAGGGGAGGGGTGGAATCCCTGCAGGGAGCCGTGAGTGACAGTCGCAGCTCTCTGCACGGATAGATCGAAAAGTGAGCGAGCGACGGTATGTGTTCGCTCACTTCCCGATCTATTGAGCCGACCTGTGACAGTTTCATTGTCACAGGGTGGCTAGAACTATGAGGCTAAGTGATTTTCACTCGCCTCATAATTCTCCTGTAACTCCCAAGTTTAGTGTCATTTTAAAAGGACCCAAATTCCCACAGCCCAGTAGAATGATAATTCCATAGCTTGTAGTTACACAAAGTGCACACAGCAGAGTAAGAGAAAATGAGAGCAATGAGGGAATTTATCAAAACTGGAGCAGACAGAATCTGGAGCAGCTGAGCCTAGTAACCAATCAGCTTCTATGTTTAGTTTGTTCAGTTAAGCTTTGAAAATGATAGAAGCTGATGTCTTGCCAAGGGCAACAGCTCCAGATTCTGCCTGCTCCAGTTTTGATAAATTCCCCTCATTCAGTCTTACACAGCCATAGCCTAGCACGGAAAGAAGCCAAAGCATGCAACTCACAGTGCTCATAGTCTAGTACAAAGCCACCTACCTACAATAATGATGAGAACTACCTTAGCCCAAAGTTTACATGAAAAACAAGTTCAAAACATGCAGGACCTCAATACCCATAGCCTAGTGGCATAATGAAGCCATTGCATGTAGTCTTACAAAGTCCATAACCTAGCATGATGATGAGGTTATAGCACACAGTCTAAGGTGCCCACACACCTTACAATTATCTGCAGATTTTCTGTGGTCAGATGGAAAAAGTGCAACAGATTGGCCCAGGTGGAGATTCCTCCATCCACGCAGTTAAGTGTAGATGGAGGAATCGGTTGCACCTTTTTTATCTGACCACAGAAAATCTGCAGATAATTGTAAGGTGGGTGGCCATACACTGTGCAAATTTCATCAAGAAGAGGCCGAAACTTGCACAGTGGGTGCCACTGTTGGCACTCTTTTGGCGATCGAAGGAGCTGGCCGGAAAATCTTTGTACAAACAAAGCCGGCAGCCAATGAGCTGCCAGCTCGGCTTGGGTATTCTGACAGCGAATACAAAAGACATAGCGGCCATTTCTCGATGAACAAGCTCGTAGCACTGATGGAGGGAATCAGCTCTATTTTTTTTATTCAGTCCACAGGTTGAACGAAAAAAAATTGAGCAGTCAGTGTATGGCCAGCTTTATGCAGCTCACAGCTAGGCAGGATGAGAAGGCTCAGGTATGCATCCACATCTTACCTATAGTGCAGTGGAGCATTTGGGCCATAAAACAAATGCTATGGGACTGACACCAGTGATAGCTAGGGGAGCAAACCTACTATCCAAAAGGTGGCTCCCACCTCTTAACCTACTGCTTCTCCCCCACTGGATTATCTAGTTTAAAATATCTACCAAAAACAAGTCTAATGGGGGCGGGTTAAGGGTCCATTTCCTAGATTTGGTAGCATAGCTGATGAGTTTTTGAAAGAAAAGAGAAACTCTTCTGCTTCAGAAAAGAAAGAAAAAAGTGACTTGAGCCAACATGCACCCTACCTGTACAAACCATTTCATTGGCATCTTCCACAAGAGCATATAAAGCTGTTCAAAGCCGACAGGTTACAACCAACTCCTCAATAAAAGAAAACTGCATGACATTCCCTGCTGCAAGCCCGTTTTAGAATATGGTGTTCCTACAGAATGATCATCTAGACCCTTGGTTCTCAACTGGTGGGTCGTGCCCCATCAGTGGGTCGCCACATGCCTTCTACTTTTCTAGGTGAGCGCCTCCTTTGCCTCCCCCTAGCACAGCACTGTCAGTTCTTCAAAATATATATATTCAAAATATCCTGCCTAGTGCCGAGTGTCAGCTTGATGTGGGATGGGGCTATAGCCGTGAGAGAGCTCCATCATTTGCCCTGTATAGGTGCCTGGACCGGAGTGACATCACAATCTGGCTCCAGGCACCTCTACAGGTAACACAAGGGAGCTGTACAAGCAATGTACATATGGATGGAGCTCTGTCACAGCATAGCTGCCCACACTGGACCCCAGGCTGAGGATCCACAAATATGTATCAGTGTTTTTGACGGCCTGTTTACACTAGTACGGCGCATTAATTGCACTGTACCACGCAATCGCACCTAACGTGCATTCTGGTGTGGGAGGTGTTTTGCGTTGTCATTCATTTTAATGGTACGCCAAACGCACCTCCAACCCACAGTTCGTACGCCCGCAACATAACCCGCGGTACCTAATGCGTGCGTTTCACTGCAGTGCGACTTGGGTCATGAATTAATGACCAAGGACAAATGTGGGTCCTGATGTTACACAGTTTGAGAACCACTGATCTATACCCCCCCCCCCCCTCCCCCCCCAAAGAAAAAATACAGTATATTGCAGCTTGCCAGATGTGGTGATTGCATTAGTATGATTTTTGAGCCTTTTTTTCCCTCCCTGAGTTTACCTGGCGACCATTCCTGTCCTAGGCTACCCTGATTTTGGACTACAAAGACCCCCCTCTTCTCCTTTACATAGAAAGGCGGTGTAATGTAGGTCACAGATGATAGCGGGGAAAAAAACTGATATTATTTGTGAATTCTATTCAGTGCACAGGAAGTTACACAGACACAATATTTCTGGCAGGATCAAGAGGTATTTTCCTTTACTTGCAGAAAATGTTTTTCACCTAAAAACAAACAGATTCAGCCCCCACATCTAAAAAATGTTAAGCTGTAATATATAATTTTTTTGTTTTGGGTCTTTTTGCCGGTCTGGCAGCAGTACTGTAGAAACATGACAAGTTATGTGCTAGATGCTGCTCTCATAGTGAATAGGTTGAGACTGACAACCTAATGCATGGCTTTCATGCTGAGCTGCTATCAATATACTTTCAGTAGGGAAGGCCAATCGCCTTTTATGAGCCACTACTGCAAAAGCCTGGACTTTTTTGGCAAAATGAAAGCAAAATGTTTCTAACCTGCAAATTGTTATTAACATTTACTGTGCAGTTCCCCTGGCCCGACAATAGTCCTATGTCCTTAGCAGTAACTATACTGTACGGGTGCACTCTGACTAAGCTAATTCTCCCTATTGGAAGACTACCCTTTATTGTTGTTCAAGTGACAACAAGCTTCACTACCTTGCTAATCAGCCCCACTGGCTCTCAAAATACCTGAACAATCTGATTGGATGGAGGAATTTTTGGGGTATTTTGAGAGTCCACAAGGCCAAATAGCAAGATACTGAAGCTTGGCCCAGTGGGAGATTCCTTCCATCTGACCAGAGAAAATCTGCAGATAATCTATAGGTGTATGGCCAGCTTAAGCAATGGCTTTTTTTTTGGCCACTCTTCTATGAAGGCCTGCTCTTTGGAGTGTACGGCTTAAAGTGGCCCTATGGATAGGTACTCCAATCTCCGCTGTGGAGCTTTGCAGCTCCCTCAGGGTTATCTTTGGTCTCTTTGTTGTCTTTCTGATTAATGCCCTCCTTGTCTGGGCCGCGAGTTCTGGTGGGCGGCCCTCTCTTGGCAGGCTTGTTGAGGTGCCCTTTATAGCAAAGGGGGAGAATACATATGCACGCAACACTTTTCCAGTTTTTATTTTTTGGAAACATTTTCTTGATTTCACGTCACCATTTTGGACTATTTTGTGGATGTCCATATTTATTATTAATATTGTTATAATACAAGATTTATATAGCGCCAACAGTTTGCACAACACTTTACAATATAATAAAGACATTACAATTGCAATACAATTCAAGACAAGATGGTAAGGAGGGCCCTGCCCATGAGAGCTTACTATCTAAAAGGGAGGGGCAAGTGCTACATGAGGAGGTAGCTGTGTGGGGATGAATTGTTTGAGAACGTGATAGTTCAGTGGTTAGGTTGAGGTGGGATTGGGTTCCCTGAAGAGATGGGTCTTTAGAGATCGCCTAAAGGCAGTCAGAGTAGAAGATACATGTAATTAGGGATGCACCGATATATCGGCCGCCGAAACATATCGGCCGAAAATGGCACTTTTGGCATAATGCCAAAAGAGCCATGTTTCGGCTTATACACCGGCGCATCCCTGCTTTCTTTTCTCCCCGCTGGGCTCTGCTCTATGTCCCAGCGAGGAGAAAAGAAAGTGACAGCCGGCCGAGCGCTGCAGGACGAGAGCGCTGTGAGCGGCCGGTGTCTCTCCTCCCACACCGCTCGGCCGCCTATCACAGGCCGGCACAGAAGTGTGGGGGCGGAGACAGCGCTGTCACAGGAGGCTGGGCTTTCCTCTCTACACCGCTCGATCAGCCTCCTGTGACAGCGTGTCAGAGAGAAAAGCAATCAGTGATCGCTGAGTGTGTGTACATAATTGAGGATATGGTATGTTAACTATATCCTCAATTATGAATGAATGGGAGTGATCTACATCACATCTACATCACCCCCATTCATTCATAATTGTGGTTATAGTAAACAAACAATGTTCTCATGTTATCAATGAACAGGAACACTCAGAGGATTCCTGTTCATTGATAACAGGGGACACAGAAAAAGAGATTGAGGACTCTGTGTTCTCAATCTCTTTTTCTATTTTAAAAAGGGAAATATCAGGAATCTGTTTAGACCCCTAATATTTCCCCGAAGCCCCTAAAAGTAAATTTAAAAAAATGAAAAAATAAAAAAACATTTTTGGTATCGGTTTCGGCCTGACATTTTGTTTTTATTTCGGTTTCGTTTCGGTTTTAAAATTTCCATTTCGGTGCACCTCTACATGTAATCCAACTAAAAATCAATTTTCATTCCAGGTGGTAATGCAACAAAATAGGAGAAATGCCAAGGGGGTGAATACTTTTGCAAGCCACTGTACCTGACTCAGTGTGACCTGCTCTCTGTTCTGATCTCCAACATCCAATTAAACAATCAAAAGAGCTGTGAACAACATGGCTAACACAATTTCAGAAAAATATATAAAAAACAATAGTGCAAGTGTAGTGAATAAAAATTCAAGAAGGTCCAGTGAATAACATTTTCATCGAGCCGAGATCCAAATCGCGGTCCAGACAGGTCGGTCACTCCGTTCGTGTCTGTAGCACGGTCCGCCGTTTAGACTGCATTCGCACCACTGCTGGTGTGCTCCCAGACAGACAGCAGACTAAGACAAGTGATCTACGTTGCTGTACAGCCCTGCCTGATATCACTGGTTGCTAGGAAGCCAGCGGTCCTAGCAACCAATGACTAAAGCAGAGGTGGGTCCTGCAGTCAGTTTTGGCCGGCTGTGGAGGCACAGACCTCAGAGGCCAGTGTATCCACTGTCAGCCAGCCATAATCCAGCGCAAGTCGGCGAACGCAGTCCGGACAGAACCGCCACCTGGTCTGTATCTGGACCACGGTCCACCATTTAGTGACGGCTGCCCCAGGGCATGGTAGCCACATGCAGTAACTTGCAGTACTGCCTGACCACGTGTCATTTTCCCCAATATAACCTAGTAAATGGAAAAAAGGGCCTCAGTCATGAAGGGGTTAAAATGTATTAGCTTTGGCAGGGCCCAATTTCCACTAGTAAACCTGTAAGAACACACTGGTGCCCCAAACAATACCCCCTCTTAAATCATCATGTAACGTTATATGTTTAAGACTGGCCACACACCTTACAATAATCTGCAGATTTTCTATGGTCAGATGGAAAAGGTGCAACAGATTCCTCCATCTACGCTAAACTGTGTGGATGGAGGAATCTCCCACTGAGCCAAGCTTCACTACCTTGCTAGTCGGCCCCGCTGGCTCTCTAAATACCTGTACAATCTGATTGGATGTAGGCATTGTTCAGGTGTTTTGAGAGCCAGCGGGGCCAACTAGCAAGATTACGGAAGCTTGGCCCAGCTGGAGATTCCTCCATCCACACAGTTAGAGAACTATTGGGTCAGGGCTTTCCCCATGTCCTCCCGTCACCCTAAGCTCAGTATATAGGGAGCAACAGCTCGCGGTATACTGAGACGCCACAGCCAGAGCGGATCCCGACATCGATGTCGAGATCCGCCCAGCTGCGTGAGTGCCTGCTGGCTCTGCCTATCTAGAGGCAGAGCCAGCTGTACCCGCCCCCTCCGTTCCGCCAGTCAGCGCTGGCGGATCTGAGCGGGGAGAGGGGAATCCAGCCCTTCCCCTGTCACGGCAGAGAGCCGTGACAGGATCGAGAAGTGAGCGAACCCGGTATGTGTTCGCTCACATCCCGATCAACTGAGCCGACCAGTGACAGTCTCATTGTCGCAGGTCGGCTAGAACTATGAGGTGAGTGAAAAGCACTCACCTCATAGTTCTCCTAACATGGGTGCAAAAAATGAAAAAAGGGCCTCAGTCATGAAGGGGTTGACAGGTCCCAAATAAGAAACTAAGCTTATATGACTATTTCTAATGATGACCGTGAAAAGATGTGCGGCCTGTACAGGGAAAAGCCACCTCTGAATGTCTACTGTGTCTAATGGCCCTGGTTGCAGATCAAACCCTAAAAATTTGACAGTTTTTCTTTTTTCTCTGTTTGTGTCCTGTCACAAAGGGGTGGGGAATGACCAGCTGCACCTTCTACCACTGGCTGGGCTGGCAGTCACAGTTTTAAGCGGGTACAAAACCAAGCCCAGGCTAATCTCTAGTCATGAGTATTACCTGTGGCCTCTCCACAGGTAATCTTACATGCTGCAATTGCCTGCAGATGATCCTACCTGGATGCAATCATCTGCAGCTATTGGCATGTAATCGCACATGCTGCAATTGCATGTGAACAGCCTGTGAACAACTGCAGGCGGCGGCAGCTGTCACTGTACTGTACAACAGAGCATCCCACCCACAGCAGATCTCGTGAGGGACTCGGAAGACTCATCGATCCGGCCCCATTCACAAGTGTAAACAGGGCCTAGGACTAAGTGCCGGTTCATGGCACATCAGTGGATCTGCACAGAATAACGCCAGGGCACATAGAAAATGATTTTTTTCAATGTGCCCTGTTTACACCACAAGGCTACAATGAGGTAGCACGCGTTGCACAGACATGCTGCATTGTTTCATAACACAACGCACCTCGTCTCCAATTAATGGAATGCAATTTTCAGACATTTCAATAAAGCTAAAAAAATAAGTAAACAGTGCAAATCATCGCCCCTACACAGCAGATGCCCCTGTTTCAGTGCACAGATTGATGTGAAGGAGCTTTTAACTTGCTTGTGAAATATTCATATGACTGCTTCTATTCTCTCTGAAATGATCTGCTAATTGGACTATGAAGCCCAATGTCCATATCAATACAGATTTGGCCATCTGTATATCAGGGCCTGATTTTTAGATCAGGTTGCATGAATGGGCATCCTAATGCAGCGGTGGGCAACTGTGACCCTTAGGGCATTTTCTGGTCCAGATCTGGTCTGGAAAATGGTGTGAAACAGCCCGCAGTTCCAGTGCATTCCAAACCAGACAAAATAAGACAAGCAGTATTTTTCTGGTCTGGAACGGACTGTGCTGGTGTGAACAGAGGCCAGAAATAGCACAGGGATAGATTAGGATGCATTTTGGGTCTGTAAACAATTTGGTCTGGTCTGGAGATGATCAGGATGTGGTGTAAGGGCCCCTTAAGCTGTTGTGGAACTACAAGTCCCATGAGTCATTGCAAGCCTGACAATTACAGGCATGACTCCCAGAGGCATGATGGGATTTGAAGTTAAAGCACAGCTGCTGGGCTGGACTTGCCCACCCCTGTCCTAAGGGGTCTATAAAATATACTGAAAGGTCTTGAGTTGGCTATGGGAAATCTGAAAAGTGGCTCACACACTGTGGTGTCGATTCAAAGAAAGAATTGTATTTTTGAAGATCTATGTCAGGGGCATCAAGAGGAAAAAAAAAAAATGAACAGGAATTTATCCATAAACCATATCCATTGATTAAAGTTAAACTCTGGCATAAAAATGTTCATTTAAATATATCTCAATAGCCACCAAGCATATAGATCCACTTTGTTTGCACCCAATGACTTTGCAAACCCAGAAATTACCTAGGAAAAGTAGCACATCACTGTGCAGAGAGCCGAACTGTGGGAGGGGCCTGGCAGGCTCCACCCACTACAGGACCCTAAAAGGAGGGGGTGGATCCAAGACCAGTCACCCAGCACAAGGAGGCAGAGCAGCAGTGACTGGTCTTTATTAGAAGAAGCTCCTGTACAGAGGTAACATTGCACAGACCTGGAAGAAATACACAAAGCTCCCTGAAATTAATTTAAGAATACATAGGACTCTTGTTATTTGTTTACCCCAGAGTTCAGCTGTTTATTTCTGACCATGTTACATACAGGTGGGTGGGCACTGTGTAAACACTGTCCAGCACCCAGCCTGCCCACATTTAAAGAACACTCCGCTGTCACATGTGGTGTCACCGATATCCCCAACAGCTGCGGGCACCACATGCTCCAAAACAACAACAAAGCAGAACATAAACTAGACCATGACAGCTCCAGCATCCCCAATCAGTAAACAGGAGTTGTGTGAACTTCATAGATGCCCACTGCTGCCACCAGTGACTTTACCCTCTCCTCCCAACCCCATGCCATGTACCCAGACCACCGGACAGCTCACCGGGCGACCACTGCTCCCCCCACGGTAAAAGTTTCACACAAGGGCGAAGGGCACCATGTCAATCATGGAGACAAGATTCCTCTGCTCCAGGCAGGCGAAGGAAGGGGGGGTGCGGGGGGGGTTTGCCAGGTGATTAGAGGCGGCAGCTGAACAGAAAGCCAGAAATAGAACAGTGCCTAGGATGGACATGGAAGCGCTGACAATAATACGTCACACCATGGCACACATTCTCCCTGCCTTCCATGGCACACATGCACCTTATATACAGCTCTGTCCCCCTACCTCCACTCTCGTCTCCTCCGTGCTACATGCAGCAAATGTGCCCGAGTCTTCCCTATCGCCTCCCTTCTACTGCCTGTGACAAGACTCCCTCGCCCCTCCCCGCTTCCTAGCTCTCTGTGTAACCTTAGCTCTGCTCTGTGCACGGTGCGTGAGCTCACAGTCACGTGACTGCCGCTGGGCGGGGCCGTCTTTGGCAGGGCAATGCAGAGCTATGTGCTGGGTGGAGTGATGCTGGGAAGATGAAGTTTTAGGTGTACCTAAAGTTATCCCTTTACATCCTTGGTGCCAAAGGGTAACATGCAGCCTTCTGTAGGCTCTAAAAGAGCAAGATGGGAGCACAACTACCTTAACATCAGAGGGTGCACTCACAAAAGACAGGTAAAAGCCAGCATATATATTAACTGGGAGCAGGGCTGTCCCTACCCTTTATGCTGCCTGAGGCAGCAGAATGGGGGGGTATTGTGTGGCGGCGGGTGCTGCTGGAAAAATTTTTGATTTTGTTGGGGCAATCTTCAGCTCAGGAGGTAGGTGGAAACATCACTCTAAATTTAAAATTTGAGACGAGAAAGCAAAAAAAAAAAACCAGGCGGGCCTGACAGTGTACCAGAAGAGTAAAACAATTCTATTTCTATTAAAAGCATAAAATGCACTCACAGCAGTGGTGGGTATAGGTGGCAATGAACCGTGGATGGTACAACAAGATAGGAGCGCAACAACCTTGTGTGTTATCTGAGTGACACCAAAAGACTGAAAAGAGGGGCACTGTATGCATATACACTATATTGTCAAAAGTATTGGGACACCTACCTTTATACGCACATGAACTTTAGTGGCATCCCAGTCTTAGTCTATAGGGTTCAATATTGAGTTGGCCCACCCTTTGCCACTATAACAGCTACAACTCTTCTGGGAAGGCGTCCACAAGGTTTAGGAGTGTACTGATGATGGAGGAGAAGGCCTGGTTCCCAGTCTCCGCTCTAATTCATCCCAAAGGTGTTCTATCGGGTTGAGGTCAGGACTCTGTGCAGGCCAGTCAAGTTCCTCCACCCCAAACTCGCTCATCCATGTCTTTATGGACCTTGCTTTGTGTACTGGTGCGCAGTCATGTTGGAACAGGAAGGGGCCATCCCCAAACTGTTCCCACAAAGTTGGGAGCATGAAATTGTCCAAAATGTCTTGGTATGCTGATGCCTTAAGAGTTCCCTTCACTCGAACTAAGGGGCCAAGCCCAACCCCTGAAAAACAACCTCACACCATAATCCCCCCTCCACCAAACTTTACACTTGGCACAATGCAGTCAGGCAAGTACCGTTCTCCTGGCAACCACCAAACCCAGACACGTCCATCGGAGTGCAGTTCACGCCCGGAACGCACTGGATCACATACATGAAGCCGGGCTGCGTTCTGGGGTGGGAAGGGGCGTGTCTGTGTGATCGCCCGCACCGGAACGAGATGTACCGGAATGCCCTCTGTTCCAGTGCAGTGTGATCTGAACAAATATGCATGCAGCATTTTTTCAGATCTCACTGGAATGGACGGCATTCCTGTACCTGACGTTTTGGTGCGGGCAATCGCACGTGTATGTTGTGCCATTGACATGAATGTGACCGACACGCCCCCTCGGCCCGGCTTCATGTATGCGATCCAGGGCGTTCCAGGCGTGAACTGCACCTGGACGCACTGGATATGGTGTGACTGGACCCTTAGACAAGAGCCAATTAACCTACCAGCATGTCTTTGGAGTGTAGAAGGAAACTGGAGTACCTGGAGGAAACCGATGCAAGTACAGGGAAAACAGGCAAACTCCTTGCAGACAGTGTCCTAAACGGGATTTGAACCGGGAATCCCCATTGCTGCAAAAAGTGCTAACCACGGAGCCGCCCCTTTTTCTCCCCTTCAGCCTTTATAAACTGTCATGTAAGTGAATACAACCAGGCTTGAGAAAGAGGAAAACAGCCTCGTAATGCATTGTCACGGTTACACAGACCCAGAAGTGAACACCTGGAATTCCTCACAGCCACAGGGAAGTCGCACCACTGACGACTCTACAGAATACAGGCTGACTTTACTCTGCTATCCACTGATTGAGGAAGTTCACTCAGCACATAAGTAGTGATGCTCCACCAACACATCTCCCCAACGCTGTTATATATAGTTCTGCCTGCTCCACCCACTTTGATGATTGAGGAGGTGCACTGGGTTAATAGTCCCCTTTCCACTTGCTGGTCAGGACTGGCTTAAGGGCAACCGGCATACCTTCCACAGTTCAAGGCCATCTATACCCACTACTGCTGTGAGTGCATTTTAGGCTTTTATTATACATCAAATCTTTTTATTTGTTTGTTACACTACCAGGCACTCCTGTTTTTTTGCTTTCTCGTCTCAAATTTTAAATTTAGACTGGCATTTCCACCTACTCCCTGAGCTGATGATTGCCCCAGCGAAATCAAAGATCTTTCCACTTTACATGTAAAGTTCTGAGTCACACCCTAGCAGTTGATGTATATACTGACATTCACCAGACTTTGTGAGTGCATACATTACCCCTCTTTTCTGTTCCCTGGTGTCACTTAGATAACGCACAAGGTTGTTCATCCATTACTTCTCTCCCTTGGGAACCCTGTTCCAGTGTGCTGAGGGATTTTTACTGTTTCTTTGTAGACGCTAGCAGCTAGTAGTGGAAGCATTCATTTGTAAAGGGGCTAAAATGACAGCGATCTCTAGCAGTCTTATGTTGTATGTCCGTGCTTATGTTGTGCAGGGGCTTGGTGCAAGCCCAGTTCACCAGTGCAAAACTGACATACGCATCTCCCGCACTCGGTACATTCCCCACTGTGCAGCTGCACATCACAAAAGACTTGCGAGAACTGGGTTTACACCAAATCCCCACATATCCTTAGTCCCTAGAAGGGATGTGCGTTGGCTTGGTGCGAACCGAGCAAAACTGTAAGTATACACAGCATTTTAGCACATTAAGAGTGACTTATCTTACAGGCGATCCCCTCCAGTGCTGTGATGTCAGAGCTCCACTGATGCTGCCATCTTCACTCAGTCTTCTGGGTTTACCGTCTTCGGTCTCTTGAATGGCCGGGGCGGGATGATGTAACTGAGAGATATTTTGTTTTGGCACAGGACCTTGCCGAGTTTGTGTACTGAGCTGTGCATGATCCCCAAACCTTTTGTGTACAAACAGAAGTTGATGGGAATCTGACATTTAGATGATGAGAGATTGGCTTGTTTACAAATCAAAGCTCACTAAGGATCTATCATTATGCGGCAATAGAGCATTAAGTAACAGATCCTTAGCCACTGGCCATGGAAGGTCCGCTTTAAAATGCAGTCCCTCAGTCCCTATAGAGAAGACAGGGTTGTTTTAATCATTTACTGTTATTTGATATCAAAACAAGAGCATTTAGTCACTTTATATATTATAAACAGAATGGGCGATATTTATGAAGCAAATTAGTGACATAATTAGCCACAAATCAGGCTGCCTCTCGTTTAGAGAAATCTCTGCGTCAGGTTTAGGGCCCATTCACACTAGATGCAGTGCGTTCCGGCCTGATTCTGGCCAGAACACACTGCCTCGCATTGCGGCCGGCTCATTCTTTAGTGGGGCAGGAGGGGGAGAGGCAGGTCATTCAAGTGAATGGCGCCATTGCCACGCCCTCCGGCCGCAATGCGATTGTCCGCACGGGATCGCAAGGCACATTGTGCCTGCAGTCCGGTCCGGTGCGATCAAAATAGTGCTTGCAGCATTTTGATCGCACCGGACGGCAGGCACAATGTGACTTGTGATCCCATGCGGGCGATTAAATTGCGGCCGGAGGGCGTGGCTACGGCGCCATTCACTTGAATGGCCCGCCACGCCCCCTCCTGCCCCACTAAGAAGTGAGCCGGCCGCAATGCGAGGCAGTGTGTTCTGGCCAGAATCAGGCCGGAACGCACTGCATCTAGTGTGACTGGGCCCTTACAGACCTGTGTGTCTAAATTACTGATGCACTGTTTAAAGGTGCCCATACACTGCTCGATTCTCGTACGAGAATCGCGGGAAATCCCGCGATCGTAAGAGAATCGAGCAGTGTGAACGGAGACGTGCGACCGTTTCTACTGTACGGTCGCACGTCTTCCGTCGAACCAGCATGTTCGAAAACCAGCCGGGAATCGTTCGATTCTCGGCTGGTTAGAACGGTGCTCGGAAGACAAATGCCGAACGGGCCGGTGTGCGCACGCGCACACTGCCCGTTCAGCATTGCGGTCATCGGAAGCCCGCCCCTCAGAGGGGCGGGCTTGCGATGATCGAGAGTGCGATCTGCCTGTCCAAGATAGGCAGATCGTACGTTTTTTTAATCCCTGTACAACCATCGCAAGACTAAGGTCTTGCGATGGTTGTAGAGTGTATGGCCACCTTTATAGATGTGTCCAGTCTAAATGCACTGCTCTTCCAGAATTGATAACTGTCTCCCAATGCATTTTATGAAAGTGACTGGTAAAAAAGTAGCAGAGAAAACAGCTATTTTGTCCTAAATTCTTCACTTCTCCTGCCTTCTCCAAACTCTTCACCCTTTTGTAAATAACCCTGTAAATGATTTTTAAAAAAATTCAACAGGATTCTCTACAATATTTGTTTAATGAATGTATTTTTGTACTACTACTACTATGATTACATGCACTCACACATACATGCATTTTCTCATTATCTAACTAGAGCTCCTATCTGTCGCCATTACACTGAGAGTGTGGGACATAACCAGAAGGCATGCAGTACATCTGCTGGAGTTTCGGAGCAGCAATGACAATGAGCTGAAGGGCTGATACCTAAGTTATACATCTTGTAAGGAGTATAGTATAATCTATGATTGAAGTCAAATTGTGAGGCATGTGTACTTGCAATTGTGTAAAAAAAAAAAAAAGGTTTCTTCCACTTCTGTATTCTCTGCATTATTGAGCCTGAAATCAAACCCTGGAGAAACTTGATGTGTCAAATGACATGCAAATAACATTGTCAGTAACTGTACTCCAATTCCATGATTGTACAAAAAACATCAAAAATATCACTAGTTGTGGACAGCTTGTTTATGTTGTGATGTTTTCCTTTTTTATGTAAATAAAACTTATTTTTAGATGTTCTGTTCCTAGCTATCCATTAAAAACCAAGCTATTGATGTATGTTGAGGTCATACAGTTACCTGATAGCATTGGTGGTGATGATGAATTTCACTGTCCAGTGAAGGGGAATGGAGACATATTTAGATCTGAAAAAAAACACTTTACCCTTGCAGCGGGTACCTTTCCCCACTGCAAGGGTTACCTGCTTGTTCTTCCTAGAGGATAATGAATAAGGTAATCTACTTACTTTATGCTTCGCTCTACAGACTTACTGCTCTATCTGACTGGTTCCCTGAAGCCTCTTTCATTTGCTGCCCGTCGCAGCTCTCTGACACCATCTTATACAATGTAGGTTTCCCCCCCCCCCCCCCACACACACTCACTCAAACACACATTCTGGATTATTGGACAGTGGTGAGCACCTGCTGTCGGGGAAGCAAGGGATAAGGTAAGTAAGTCACCTTATCCATCACCCCCTAGGAAAAAGAGCCGTTACCTATTTAGTGGAGGGAGTCACTCACTACAGAGGGAAAGGTTTTCAATTTCAAGAGTTTGGCTTTAAATTTCACATCATACAAATTTAGATTTTTACTGTTTTTATTTATGTGGTCAGGATGCATAACATGTAAAGAATGTTTTTTTACAAAGTGTATTTGTTTCATACATTAAAAGCTGCCTACAGTACAGTATGTGGCCAGCACACTGGAGAGCACAGAGATCTCAGCGGTTTGACACTCCCTTTGTACCATGAACCAATCAACAGCACTGCTCATTGAGCACGAGGCAGGGGAAGGTCAGACTTAGCTCAATATTCATATATTCATCTTCAGTCTAAATATTCATCTTCAGTCTAAAGATTTCCCCCTGCAGTATTTCTTTCTGTCACTAGATGTCCAAATGTCTGATGGCCAGCATCATAAAACCCTCTTCCTTTGTTGTCCTGGACCTGCTCCAGCCTGTGACTGGACAGTGAAAGCAGAAGCAGCACAGTGATTAGCTCATCTCTCTGTCACTCTACTTTTGCATTCCTTATCAGCACATAAACTAACTGGCTTCTTATGCTGCTAATGCCATCTCCTAATGATCCATTCATATTTACAGAAATGCATTAATTTGTGTATTATATATGCCCAGAGTTAAGCTTTTTAGAAAACTAAACAGCTAACATTTACAAAGCAGCCTTACAATTAATGTCGCAGTGTAAGTGGGGACTATAGTAATCCTAACTGTCATAAAGAGAAGTCTTATTGATTGTCATATACTGTATTTAAAGCCTTTGTGACTGGCCAACACAAGCTACATAATGCATATGTCACCAAGAAGACATGTGATTTGATTCCCATATTGAACTTCTGAATCTCAGTATTTGGTTAGGGTTAGTGTGTTTATCTTGCAGAGTTCAATTGGACAGTAACACTAAAGGACACTATTGGGAACTGAAGAATTAACTATAAATGCCTAACTCCTAAGACATCCTCCTGGCTAGTGTTGCTGAGTTCCCAAGTGCAGTAACATTAAAGGCAAGGTATACTAAAACGAATAGTTACTGTAAGCTAAGTGATGACTAATGCATCTTTGCCTGGCCAGCATCTAACTCCAAGGGGTGAAATCCACATATCTGGGCCTGCTTTACTAAATTGTAAAGTGAAGTGAATCTGTTTTCATTTAAACATCAAATCATGTGCAGGAGTTCTCTTTTCATTAAATTATAGTTGCGTGTTGCTGCTAAAAAAAGCTGTCAGTGCAGCATTACCTCTCTCATTGGAAATACCCCTACCACACAGTTCACAGAGAAGGTGAGTTAGGCAGTGTATATGGTTGTCAGAAGACTCCACTGTAGTGTCAAGGCATGGCTCTGGGCTATAGGGGTGCTATGTATAGGCACTGTATACTGGCCCCAGGTCCAAACTCCTCAGTATCGCACGTTAGATCCCAAATCCTGGCTTCTAAACAACCTGCTCACATCTTGCAAAATAGTATTCACTCTTGAATGGTTGCTCAAGGAGCATAGTACTTTTTAATTCAATACTTTAAATATTGGACTTATTTTTTTAAATGAGAAAAAAATGGTGGAAATCATGAAAACAATTTTTCCTTTTGATTGTTGATGTGTTTATATTTCTGAAATAAATGTTTTCTTTTGTCTGGAATCAAACAATACCAAATTAATTTACCAGTTATACTGTAGTGTAAATATAGGGTGTAGAAACAATGGTATGTGTATTAGACTGTACTTACAAAGCATTTCTCTTGCACAATGACAACAAAGGCCCCATCTTTAAAACAATAACTGTGATCACCATGTGTACAAAAAAGTGCCTCAATAGCAATTAGGAGATCGATCAGGAATCATGTGCGCCAATCTACAGAGCACATAGTACCAACGGAGTAAAATGTTGTTATTGGTTTCAAGGGCTCTTACATTTTGACAGGTCGAGATCATATGTCTGAGTCTAAGGTGATACCAAGGCTAGTGCACCATTTTGCCAAATAATTATGGGTTGGCTTGTTGGATCCTTGCAAAAATGCATTGTATAACTGGGAGATGACACCCCTGAAGTGGGGTCTTCGGCACATAGACTTTCAAAAGAGGTTAGGGTTACTCCATCAGTAGAGGTTTGGACAATAGAGATGATTAAATGTTTAATCTGGAAGTATCTAAATACCTTCAGAGTTTGCTAACTTGTATTCCTACTGCAATGCAGGGAAGAGTTTCACTCTGCGGAATGTATTTTTTAAACACCAGGGGAAAAATTGAAAGAAGCGTTAAAGACGCGAGGTATGTTACTCCTGTGAGCATTTAGCCACACAAAGACCAGAATTAGCAGTGTACTGCTGGCAATAGTACTGTGCGTCACTTCTTTTGCCCTTTTTTTTTTTAAATAAACATTGAGATTTGTATTGCTGGGTGACATATGAGATGGAAAGTGCCAATTCTTTGCTGGCAACCTGCTCACTGAATGTTACTATAAGTTTGTGGGTTCTCTTTTCTTTCAGATCAGAGATGTTATGACTGCTTTAACGTGGTCCAAATGCCTGCTTGCTTATACACAACAAAGGAATTAAAGATGGCCAGCTTCTGGAGCCCAACCTTCTTGTACCAAGCTGTAGATTTTCTTCGTACAAGGTTTGGCTTGAGCATTTGTTCTGAATAGCCTACTAAGCCTTTATATTTGTTGTAGTATTTGTTGTTATATAACAGGCTATTCTGTATTTTTCCCAGAGCTGTGGCCTGTCGCAGTGAAGGTAGCATCTGTGTGTATCTGTGCAAAGCATACACAATGTGTTATTATCACAAAATCATACTGGAAGTAGTTCATTGCTGTGGAAACTGACTGTTTCAGTTTAATGCAATGATGTAAGAGTTGTCTCAGGAATCCCTTTCTGTTCGTTCTAATCGTGCCACACGCCATGGTCTGCTTGTAATACAGGTGCTTGAAAAGTGGGATGCTGATATAATAATTGTCCAGATAAATGTGATGTCCCTGATTTAAAAAGGGGTCCAGCCTGACACTTTCACATAACTTGTAAAGTATGGCGCCATACCTGGCACATTTTATAGGGTTGCATTGTTTTATACATGGCCTGCCAGTAAAATGAATCAGTGATTCCTCAACAATTATATGCCAGCTGGGTGTGTAATGTTCTGTAATGCAGTGATCAAATATTCTATATGGAGCAGCCATTTGAGGGAGTCATCTTTGCTCACAACAGTTAATTGCTATTAAAGTGCAAAAACGTTAGCAAAATTTGATACCATGATTGATTTATGTGTTCAGAATACACAGGCATCTTATAAATGGGATTTGTAGGCCGAAACAATCTAATTTTAGGGTTTTTAGTGAGACCCATATTAAATGTAAGGCCCCAAAAAAACAATAAGGCCTCATTCTTACTTTTCGTTTTGGGATTCCTGAGGCAGGAACCTACGGATTCCACAGCAGGAATCCCAAATCTCCCCTTTAGCTGTGGCTGCTGTCACCCATTCAAGTTAATGAGTGGGTGACAGCGGCCACGTATGTAAGCGACCACCTTCTTGTAATCGTATGGGATACAATTACATGCGGTTTGGAATAGATCATTGTCCCTGGACACATCTATTAGACATGTGCGATTAGTTTCGGAAAGATTCGTTGTTCGGATATATCCGAATGACAGAAATGACAATGCAAACGAATCCGAATTTCCGATAACGAAAAATTCAGACAAAATTAAATAGCGGCAGTATGTACAAATTTCCGTTCTGGACGAATTTTCGTTGCAGCAAAGTGACATTAGACAAAAGAAAAAAATATGACTTTTTTTTTTTTCACAGTCCACACAAAAAAAAACAAAGTGTGAGGTTCCCCTCCCGATTTACCAGTCCCTTTAGATCTGGTAGGAATGTTAGGAGCGACCCCTCCAAGTTAAAAAAAATTTAAAAAGTGTGTGGGGTTTCCCCCGAAAGCCATACCAGGCCTCCAACCCCCCAAAATAGGGGGGGGGGGAATGTGGGGTTCCCCCTAAAATTCCTACCAGACGCTTGAGTCGAGCACAGGCCCAGCAGGGAAGGAAAGGGGGGGCGGCATCGAGAGCTCTCCTCAATCTCTTTTTATTTTAAAAGGGAAATATCAGGAGTCTGTTTAGACCCCTGAAATATTACCAAAGCCCCTAAAAGTAAAGTAAAAAAATGCTTAAACATAAAGTTACATTTTTTAAAAAGGTTGTAAAAAAAGGTCATTTTAGGTTTCTGTTATGGCCTGACAAAATTTATATTTTCGATTTCGGTCTAAAAATGTAATTTCGGTGTATCCCTAGTTATAACCCTCCCTTACTCTTTCCAAAACTGAGAAAAAATATTCTACTTTAACCAGTTGACATCCGCGGTGTTAAACCCCCTTCCCATCCAGGCCATTTTTCAGTATTCAGCGCTGCGGTACTTTGACTGACATTTATTCCGTCATGCAGCGCTGTACTGAAATGAATTTTATACCCTTTTTTGGGCACAGATAGAGCTTTCTTTTGGTGGTATTTATTCACCACTGGGGTTTTTATTTTTTACTATATTAAGGAGAAATTACCGAAATTTTTTTTAAAAAAACAGTTTCCCCTATATTAGGATATATAGGATAAAACATTTATTATTACCCAATTTTTTGGTAAAATATAAAAGACAGGGTCACGTCGGGTAAAAAGACACCAAACATGCCAAGCCTTAAAATTGCGTGCGCGCGCGAAACCTCAAAAAACGATAATACCCAAAATTGGCCATAGGCGACGCTTTAAAAGCTGTTACCGCTCATCAGTTTAGTGTTATCAGTGATTGATGGCCCTAAAATGATTGCTCTCACTGCGACGTTCGCGGCGATATGTAACATGTGTAGCGCAATTGTAATTTTTGTGCGCTGGGGCACCGGACGCGTATTTACGTTTATAGGCGCGTAAACGTGGGGGTGGGGGAGTTAAACATTTTGGGGGGGTTTTTCCCCCTTTTTTTATATGTGGCTTTTATTTTATTTTATTTTTTTATGTGTTACTTTTCTTTTTTTTTATTTATATTTTTTTTTTGCACTTATTGTTATTGCTATTATATAGGGGGATAACAACCCCCTATATAATAGCAAAGGCACACTGACAGGTCCTCTTTATGGAGATATTAGGGGTCTCTAGGACCCCTAATATCACCTATGGACCCCAAAAGAAGCTGATAAAGCAGAGATCTGCTTTATCAGCTTCTTCTCTCTCCAGATGACTGACAGGTGAATGCGGAAGTGATGTAACACACATCACTTCTGCATTCACAGCCCGGACGGGGATCAGCAAGGAGCTGATCTCCCGTCCTCCTCCTCCTGACGCCCTCGGAGCCGGTCCCGGGATTCAAGATGGGGCAGCGGATCCAAGGTGAGCGGTCAGAGGGGAGAAAACGAGCACATATAGAGAACGAGCACATATAGGCGATCGGCGGGCTATGGACCCGCTGATCGCCTATATGTCAAACACCCGGTAACGGGTGTGTTTAATCGTCGGGTCTTTTCTGCCCGTGCGTGCCCGCTAGGAGATGGAGACGGCAACCCGCAAATGCAGCAGTGCCGTCCGTCCGTTTTTTTTACTACGGGCGGACGGCAAGAGGTTAACATTTAATCCCAGTTAGGACACTATCTGCAAGGAGTTTGCATGTTCTCCCTGTGCTTGCGTGGATTTCCTCCAGGTAAAGCGCTGTATAAATTGTCAACGCTATATAAATACCTGTAATAAATAAGACAAATTGTTACCATGTCCAGTATTTATTGGGATTAATAGTATTTTCCTACATCAAAGTAGAAAGTATAAATTAGCTCATTCCTGCGATATAAACAAAAACAGGAGTTTCTAAATAATAACAGTGTCTGAAGCCCACCACAGAAGATTGTTGTCTTAGAGTGGCTTAATTTCCTTCCAAAGTCTGAAATAATTGGGCAGCATTATATTTTTTCCACTTTGTATATTTCTTACTAAAGTTGATAATACATTGTTTACATATTATTTTTCTATTTTGTGTTTGGCCTATAGTTCCTTCTGATGATTGCAGTTTTAAGTTCAGACACTAGAAGGTGCCAGAGGCTTATGAAACGAGCCTGTTATTGAGAAGCACACTGTAAAAAGTACTGTACAGCACACTGTAAAAAGTACTGTAATACTAATATAATTTGTGGGAGGATGCGGCTACATCCTTTGCTCTTTTTTTACTTAACATTTAAAAATATATACAGTATGTTTTAAATATGTTTGAATAAAAATGTATTATATTTTATTTTTTTTTAAAAACACAATTTTGATCCTTGGTGTACCTTAATATTGTGTTTAATCGTCGGGTCTTTTCTGCCCGTGCGTGCCCGCTAGGAGATGGAGACGGCAACCCGCAAATGCAGCAGTGCCGTCCGTCCGTTTTTTTTACTACGGGCGGACGGCAAGAGGTTAACATTTAATCCCAGTTAGGACACTATCTGCAAGGAGTTTGCATGTTCTCCCTGTGCTTGCGTGGATTTCCTCCAGGTAAAGCGCTGTATAAATTGTCAACGCTATATAAATACCTGTAATAAATAAGACAAATTGTTACCATGTCCAGTATTTATTGGGATTAATAGTATTTTCCTACATCAAAGTAGAAAGTATAAATTAGCTCATTCCTGCGATATAAACAAAAACAGGAGTTTCTAAATAATAACAGTGTCTGAAGCCCACCACAGAAGATTGTTGTCTTAGAGTGGCTTAATTTCCTTCCAAAGTCTGAAATAATTGGGCAGCATTATATTTTTTCCACTTTGTATATTTCTTACTAAAGTTGATAATACATTGTTTACATATTATTTTTCTATTTTGTGTTTGGCCTATAGTTCCTTCTGATGATTGCAGTTTTAAGTTCAGACACTAGAAGGTGCCAGAGGCTTATGAAACGAGCCTGTTATTGAGAAGCACACTGTAAAAAGTACTGTACAGCACACTGTAAAAAGTACTGTAATACTAATATAATTTGTGGGAGGATGCGGCTACATCCTTTGCTCTTTTTTTACTTAACATTTAAAAATATATACAGTATGTTTTAAATATGTTTGAATAAAAATGTATTATATTTTATTTTTTTTTAAAAACACAATTTTGATCCTTGGTGTACCTTAATAGTCCGAACTTTTTCTTTTTTCTTTCATATGCAATGCAATTTAGTCTATCACTGTGTGCAAATTAATGAAAGTTTTAAAAAATTAGTCAAATGAATGCAAGAGATCTAATATGTTCAGCACCAGAATTATATATTGTTAATACTACAGGCTCAATTCACAAATGTTTAACATAAGGATAAGAAGCTTTATTTTAGCCAAGTGACTGCAGGAGTGTGTAAAAAAACCAAAATACTTGTCCAAGGACTAAAGCGGGTGCCCAATCTACTTGTCCTTCATGACAGTGGCGTCCCGAGG
>NW_017307264.1:82861-96783 GCF_000935625.1 Nanorana parkeri | reverse complement strand
CGGCGGGCCCGCCCCCCCCCCCCCCCCGCCGTGACGTCATCATGCACACACATTACTTTTCTGTGCGTGTGCGATGACGTCATCGCTCATGCGCACTGGTCTTTTTGACGCCTGCCAGCGGCCATCTTGGCAATGGACGCCAATGTCTCCTGACACTGTCCATGACCGAGTGCTCAACATTTCATAGGAGGTGACACCAAAATGACTGAGTCATTTTGGTGTCACCCCTCCAATAGTGGCACCCGGGTCCGGGCCGCCCCCCCCCCCCCTTTTTTTTTTGGGTACAGATAGTATACCTGTTACGGCGGAGCGGAAGGACTTTTCGCCGAAAGTTAAGTATAGTGAGGGGGTAGAGGGGGCCAGATTTGAGTGGGTAATGCCATTTTCCCAAATTACTTGGAAAAGTGAACTTATCCTTTAATGCACATTGTGCGCGTTAGAGAGTAAGCGCACACACACAATGCCCTACACATGTGCTTATTCACATGAAGATGGAAGTGGTGGCAGAGTTGGTTTTCATTTTTTTTTCTTTATTTTATTATTTTTTACTTTTTATCACTTTTTATTTATTTTTTACATTTTTATTTATCTTTTATTCTTTAATAAAAAAATTTAAATGAATTTTTATAATTTTTTACTTTTTTATCACTTTACAAGCCCCTGTGTGATAGCATTTCCATAAAGAGAACCTGTCACCTCCAATACAGGAGTTTGAGCACAGCACTGTGCTCCATCGCCTGTGACAGTTGAGACAGGAAGACTGTGAGTACATTATTCCTGTCTCAATGTTCACACAGAGCAGACCAGAGAACGGATGTTCTCCGCTCTGCTCGCGCTCTCCATCCTGATGTAATTTGCTGTGGTCCCAGGTCCCCCATAAGAGCAGGGGACTTCGAAAACCTCGGTGGGGAGGGAGGCAGCCGGCGGCGAGAGAGGCAACCACGAGGGGATGGACCATCGGGGGGGTTGCGGGGCAAGGGATGGATGTACCAGCAGGCTAATTCTGTACAGCCACTGAGATCACTTGGGCAAAATGAGCGCTTGCCTCCTGCTGTACATTTAGCCCTGCTTGCTCACCCCTGTGACTTTAGTTGTCAATTATCATTGGACTCCATGTGTTAGCTTTGTGGATTGATCCTTATGTACATTTTTAAACTTGCTAGGTCATATTTCTTTGTAAGCTCTGAATTTCAGTTTAGGCAAATCCTTAGTACACTATACATGAGGGGACTCAGACATGAGTTCAGTTTAATTTGATTTCAGCATTCAGGTAAACAAGTTTCTGAAATCTGCAGAGTAGTTAGTAAACCAAAGGTCAGGGCAACAGGCCAGACAAGAAAGAAAAGAGGAGAAAGGTTAGTCAACTATAAGCCAATGATGTCTGAAAATTGTGGGAAAATAACATTTGCTTTTCAAATGTTTGAGGCTGTGGTCCCCTTCCCACTGCTCCTTTTTTTTTTCTTTACATCTATAATGTAATAAACGTGTCACTAATGCTACGTGTGGCTCTCCTATGCACAGTACTTGCAGCATTACCCATGCAGAATCTTACAAGGTAGGAGACATCACATGAAGAGGTCGATGGAGCTTTGTGTTATGTTACCTTCTCTTTCAACTTGTCACACACAGTAAAACAAAAGTTTCAGGGCTCATTCACCTGCAGCATTTTTTGCAGATTGCACTGGACCGGAACACAGGCACTAATGTGCCACGGGTTCGGGTGCCGGCGATCGCACTGCGGGTGAGGGGCGTGGCTGCGGTGCCATTGACTTCAATGCATCGCTACGCTCTCTTCCGCCCCAAAACACAGTGAGCCGGCCGGGTTGCGTTCCAAGGCGTTTCAGAGGCCGAACGCACTCTTATGGTGTGGCTGGGCCCTGAGCCGGCCAGGTTGCGATCCAGTGCATTCCAGAGGCTGAACACACTGGAATGCACTCTTTATGATGTGAATGGGCCCCTAGTAAGCATAACTAGCCTTATGCTGGGGTCTGGTTCTTTCTTTTCATGAGGGGACCTTGATGTGTTAGCTGGACAACTGATCTCCACTTCATGTACCACCTTGTACTCTATAATGGTGGGACCTATCTTTATCTATCCTGTAACATGTTACTGAAATACATGGATGTGGATCGTTTTCAGTAAGGGATTGCTTTCATCAATAGAGCCTTTTAAACATGTAGATTAGATCTAGCAGCCTGGGGCCCCTCTTTTGTTACATACATACATACATACATACATACATACATACATATATACATACATACATATGTGGAGTGCATATATACTGTACATATGCACTCCACATTTCCTGATAAAGCCGTTCCATAGGTCTGGGAAATGTGTTAAATGTTACCATTACCCCATCACTACAACAAGGTTCTGATAAAGTGAAAGAACTTGTTTCCATTGAAATGAATGAATTGTGGGTAATTACTATTGTAGGTGTGTTTGGGATTCTAAGCATTGTGCTATTGTGTATTACTTGTGTAAGCATGTATAGTATTTTCCTTAATTTTTTTTTTGTATAATAAAAAATATAATAAAAAATAAACGTTTCTTGTATTTATTGTGTATAAATTGTACCGCCTTCAAAGTCCCAGTATTTTCCTCCGATGGCACCTTTAGTAGATCAACCTCAATGACCTAAAACAAGTATGCTAATCAGGAATTCTGACTTCCTCCGATTTTTTTAACGCTCGGGGAGGCAACCTCCAGTTGGGCTGAAACTACAAATCCTTTCGTGCCTCTGACTTTGAGAGTCATGCCTGTGGCTGTTAGTGTCTTGCAATGCCTCGTGGGACTTGTCGTTCCACAACAGCTAAAGTGCCAAGGTTTCCTACCTCTGTCTTATCTACATACTTGTTCAGGCTTAGAAAGTATTGACATCAGAGGCAACCAGCACACTTTAAAGAAGACTCACAATGGCAGCCCCGATATTTCTCTTTCTGCAAGTTTCCTATACTAACATAACTTACAGTAATACATAATAATAAATAAGCCGCCTAAAATGCTTCACCACATTAAAGCTGATTGGAAGACCTGATTTTTGTGTGCTGTAGTTAAATAATACTTTCTCAAAACATTTAATTCCTTCCCCAGCATGCTACTATACAGTGAGAACAGAGGCGGCACCTGTATAAGCTCATCTCTCTGTCTCCTCTGCTCTCTCCTCCTATCAGCACATGAGCACTGCTGCACAATTGACTGGCTCCTTGTTCTGCTTTTCCTTCTTTCTCTAGGCTGAGCTTTGCTGTACAGAGGATTACAAGAGGCCGATACCTAGCCAAGTTCGGATCCTTGCATTGCTTGCAATGAAAAAATCTATAATAATTATGTATTAAGCAATAAAGAGGTACATACATTTGTTTCTTTTATCTATCTAGAACTCCGCTGTAATTCTCATTTTGGGAAGCCTGAAAACATATTGAACTAGATCATTTTGATTGTTCCTACTGAGTATTAATGCCAGGCACTGGATTAACAATATTTCATAACTGATCTGTTCCAGCACAACCTACTTCCCTACTCTATGAAGTCTGCCAACAATAGAAAGTCATCTTGAAGCATGTACTATTTGCAAATCACTTCCATCAGATATGGCCTGGCCAGGTAGGGGATCTAAACACCTGGTCTTCAAGCGGTTAAGTACTAGTTCACGCCGACCCCAGTGCATTCCGGCCCGATTCGGTGACAGAACACACTGGGTCGCATCCCGACTGGCTCACTGCGTTCTGGGGTGGGAGGGGTCATGCAATCAGAATGCATGCAGCATTTTTTTGATCGCATCGGACCGTAACGCATGGATTGATGTGCCATGCGTTCCAGTGTGGGCGATCGCACTGTGGCCGGGGCGTGGCTGCAGTGCCATTGAATTTAATTCAGCGCCACATCCCCTCCTGCCCCAGAACACAGTGAGCCAGTCGGGATGCGATCCAGTGTGTATCGGGCCAGTGTGTATATATTTCCTGTTTTTTTAAACATGTGAACTAGAACTTTATATGTTCTGATTTTAAAACTATCCAGCAAGTTTTGGGCAATGTTTAAGGATCTCTAAACCAACCCCCAATCCAGTTATCCTCGCCTCCACATCGCTCTCCCGCCAGTCCTTCCTCCAGTGCAGCAATTGCAAAACAAATGGCAGCGCTTCCAGGTATGATGGAGCATGTGATCTCCTTCCCTGAGCCAGTGTTTAGGCCTAGGGGGCAATTGCTTGGCTCATACACTGTCACGGGTGGCAAGACAAAAAGTACTATACCATATTATATCTCAGGACACCTTAGTGAAAATGTAAAGCAGAATTCCCTCCAGAGGATTGATTGGCTGCTATAGGCAAGCACAAAAAGGCTTCTAATGGGCACTTTAATAAATTACACCTTTTACATGTTTACTAGTATTTGGAAGACAAATACTTTTATATCTCAGAGAAGGGCCTGTCCTCAGAAGACCAAACATTAAAGTAGCAATCCGGGGAAAACTATTAACCCTTGCAGTGGGGCCACCCCAGCACTGCAAAGGTTAACCACTCATTTTGGTCTAGAGAGAAAAATAACAAAGCTATACTCGCCTGATCCTCAGATCCAGCCGTGATAGCGACGCCTGCTGTCTGTCTCCTTCTATGCTCCAGTGATAGTATGTCCCTTGGCACCCACTTTGTATAGAACGTGCTGATTTATGGGACCTTAGACTGCTGCAGCAAAGGAGCAGAGAAGCTCCAGGAACCGGTTTAAGGGCTTGTTCACACCATATACAGTGCGTTCCAAAGTGGTTAGCTGCTGGAACGCACTGTATCACATACCAGCCGGCTTCCTGCACTCAAGGGCGGGAGTGGCGTGTGGTGGTGCACTGAAGTCAATGGCACTGCCACTAAATGGCACTGCCACTACGCCCCCCTGCCCACAGTGCGATCACCTGCACCAGAATGCGTAGCACATCAATGCCTGCGTTCTGGTCCAGTGTGAACTGAAAGAATAGTGCATGCAGCATTTTTTTTTTAGATCACAGTGCCGGAAGGAGGCATGGCTGCGGTGCCATTGACTTCAATGCACTGCCACGGAACTTATGTGTAAAACCACAAATAGGCAAACACTAAGCCAAGAATGAAAAGCTTGTGCTGCACAGATGTCTGCCACATAGTCACTGACATCCCCATCCAGATTTACTTCATCTTGATCAAGCCTTATCATTTTCAGTAGTCTCTCAAAAATATGTATATTTGGAATTCTAAAGATTACTTGCTACATGAAATAGAATACATCATTGGACTCTGTATTTGTCAGTGTAAAAAAGTCCTGAAGCACTTTCCTGCATAGTAGCAATAGCGTATACAAAATGTGGAGTAACTCTATGGACATTAAAGGGTATCTAAACCCAAATAACTAAACCAAATATGTTGTTGCACATGTTCTTCTAATGGTAACATTGAATCCATTTGTGTATATCTTGCTTTCAGTTCAAGCATACCTTATGGCAAATTATATTGACAGAATTGCATGAAAGATCTGCGTGTGCGACGTATAAATAGAACCAGTATAAGATTTTCATATCACAAACTATATATACTTATACAGATAATTATTATTATACAGGATTTATATAGCGCCAACAGTTTGTGCAGCACTTTACAATATACGGAAGACATTACATCATTCACAATACAATTCAAGACAAGATGGTAAGGAGGGCCCTTATGGAGGTGTAAGCATGGAGGGTAGGCTTTCCATTTTCTTTTATTGGAAGTTTCAGCAAATAACTATTTTCAGGTATTTAATGCACAAACCCCATGCAGACCCCAAAACATACCTACTAGGTCTACATGCAAAACTTTTTTTTTTAGAGATATCTGAATTGTAACTCTTCCATATACTTAGAGCCTATATTTGCACTACCAAATGTCGTGTTTTTTGCCTTAATTGTCTAAATTAAGGTTAAAAATGCCCGGTACCTTTCCATGCTACCATGTCCCCAAACACTTACCTAGAATCCATGTTCACTGCTGCTGGCTCCAGAATTATCTGAACTGCTTCCCTGAACTTCTGGGTTGTAGAGAAGGTTTCTGAGGGTAGGGAAGTGGGTTGTAGAGGAGTGTACTGAGAGTAGGGAAGCAGGTTGTAGAGGAGGTTATCAAGGGTAGAAAAGTGGGTTATAGAGAAGGGTACTGAGGGTAGGGAAGTGGATTGTAGAGGAGGGTACTGAGGGTAGGGAAACAGGTTGTAGAGGAAGGTACTAAGGGTAGAAAAGTGGGTTACAGAGAAGGGTACTAAGGGTAGAGAAGTGGGTTGTAGAGGAGGGTACTGAGGTTAGAGAAGCAGGTTGTAGAGGAGGGTACTAAGGGTAGAAAAGTGGGTTGTAGTGGAGGGTACAGAGGTTTAGAAGCAGGTTGTAGAGGAGGGTACTGACGGTAGGAAAGTAGGTTGTAGAGGAGGGTACTAAGGGTAGAGAAGCAGGTTGTAGAGGAGGGTACTGAGGTAGAAAAGTGGGTTGTAGAGGAGGGTACTGAGGGAAGGGTAGCGCAGCTGTCTGTCAAATTGCCATGAGAAGAGGAGGAGGGAGCAGGGATGTGGCTTGCTGGATGCTGTGTACTTTTATGGACGTGCACAGCTAGGCTCAGGTTTCTGGCAGGAGTGTGCTCACATGGGTGTCTCCTTTCCAGCCGCTAGGTAAAGGAGACACCCCTCAAACAAGAGGGGGAGGGCAGTGCTTTTGGACCAGCCAAACAGTAAGAGGACATTTCTCCTTTTAGACAGTTGCCATTGTAACTATTGGGAAATTCTCCCTGTATACCTGTTCTGATAACAACTGAAAATAGGGGATTTTCTATCACTTTCACTCTTGGTGACAATGGCCACCAGCGCAAAAACAGAGAGCTAATCTCCCTAATGGAATACAGACAACAATAAAAAGCAGACCGACGATCTATGTAAATGTAAAGTGGCTTTGGCTTTAGATTTGCTTTATAGACTAAGTTTACCATTGTAATAAAATGCATTACGCAGTCAAAGGGCTCCAGTAAAAAAAAAACACTGTACAGCTGCTTTAAAATTGGAAGTTTAATTTAAATGCCATACCAGTGGGCTCTTCACGTCTTACCCACAGCCTTGCTGAAAAACTATTAACGGGAATAATCGGGACACCCTGACTGTTAGGGCGTACTCCCTGCATCACTAGAAAGAGCGTTCTCCCTCGTTTAAGACCCATGCATGTGCAGGTTGCTTAGTATAGAAATCTTTCCTCCAATGATTTTAGATACTTTCCACAGTGGTGATCTTCTGGTGCTGTGGGGGTTAAGATCAGCGGCTGTGACTGTGAAGCATTGGCGCTGCTCGCCCTCCCCTTCCTTTTTTTTCCTCCTATTTACAGAAATTGTAGCATTCTTTCTCAGAATGCAAAGTGTTTTCAGTGAATGGAGGATGGGTGGATTAATGACAGGATGCTGTTCCCCATTCATAGAATGCTTTGCATTCTGGGAAAGAATACACTGAGGGGGAATTTATCAAAACTGGAGCAGAGTCTGGAACAGTTGCCCATGGCAACCAGTTGGCTTCTATCTTTCATTTTCAAAACCCATATTTGAGTTCTGTGAATGGGATAGGGAGAAGGAAGATACCCTGATGGTTCACAGTCACAGCTGCTGATCTTAAAGGACAAGTGCAAAGAGTAAAACACACTCTTAAGGTGCCCATACACCTGCCGATTATCGTACGATAATCGCGGGAAATCCCGCGATGGTACGATAATCGGCAGGTGTCCGGAAGGCGTGCGACCGTTTCTACTGTACGGTCGCACATCTTTTGTCTCCCGAGCAGGCTCGAAAACCCGCGAGAATTGTACGATTGTCGGCGGGTTAGTGGCGTTCTCGGGAGACAAATCCCGCACTGCCCGTGCGCCATTGGAGTCATCGGAAGCCCCCCCCTCAGCGCGGCGGGCTTTCGATGATCGCAAGTACGATCTGCCTGTCCAAGATGGGCAGATCGTACAAGCCTTTAATTACTTTACAACTATCGCACGACTCTAGACGTGCGATGGTTGTAAAGTGTATGGCCAGCTTTTGAGCTGACGTGGGAAACTACAGCTGTCACACATCAACTCTATACCAAAAACTGAGCGATCATGTGACTGTTGATTGTCTAGCTCACAGTCTCTTCTCCCTGCAGATAGGTCACTGTCATCCCTATCCCCTGCAAGAATTTCCCCCATCTGGCTGGTGGGAGGAACAGACAGGGGAGGGTTGGACACGGCTGGCTCTTGGCCTAGAGAGGTGGAGCTAGCTGTCAGTTAGGCAACCAAAGCGGATCCCGACAATATTGCCAGGATCCTTCTTGGCTTTGGCTCTGCACTGTCAGCTGATCGTGGGTATTAGCACGCTATATGTTGTCTTTGGGTCACAGAAGTAAATTAGTAAATGTATTCCTGTGACCCAGAATAGAAGTAAAGCCAAAAATAAAATGCCTTTTCATCTCTTTTTAATCCCACAGCACTGGAAGATCAGCACTGTAAGGAGTATCCAGCGTCAGATGATTTCTAAAGTAAGCAGCAGCCAATACTCTTCTTCACACTAAGTTATATCACTGACGCTACATACCCAAAAATATGTCATTTTACTTTTTTAATGGAAGCTTTATTTTTTTCCAAAACCTTGAAGCTGCAGAGAAGAAACCTTTTCAGGTTGTCAGCAATGGCTGCCTATATTTTTCTCTCAGTACATATTTCCTTTAAATTCCCCAAACATGAAATTTGCCAGCAATATGCCGCACAATAGTGTGAAGTCACTGAGGGGTATTTATCAAAATCTGGAGCAGATGTGCATGGCAACCGATCAGCTTATATCTTTCATTTTTCAAATCTTAACTGAACAAACTGAAGATAGAAGCTGATTGGTTGCCCTGCCCTGGGCAAATGCACTATATTCTGTCTGCTGCAGTTCTGAAGTGACAGGCAGCTCTCCCAAGTAAACACGCCTGCCTGATCCCCTCCTGCAGAGAGTGGAACGCATCGATGGAACGCAGTGATAAAACAGCTGTCAGGAAGAGGCGGGGCTTATCGCTTCTCAGTGTTCTACGGTGAACCAATGAGAACAGCGATCGGCATAGACGCCCTCTTCGGAGACCTTGCGAGGACGGTTGCCGCTTCCGCCTGCCCCTGTAATTGTATACATTGCCCTCCAAGTCCCCGCAGTTGTCAGTGATCAGTAAGAGCGGCAGAGATGGCGGCGGCGGCTGGGTTGAGGGCGTCTTACCACCGAGCCCTGGATAAAGTAGAGCTCATGCTGCCTTCCAAGTTAAGACCTTTCTACAATCACCCGGCAGGTAAAATCATTTTCACAAGGGCATGACTTTGTATTGGATGCCTTACATGGCATGCCATGGCAAAGAAAAATACCAAATCTAAGTATTTTCAGTGTTTGCGATGGAAGGGTAAACCAAAGGTCACCTTTACTATCACTAGGCAGTGTAAGCACTGGTGATCATAAGAGCACATTACATGCATTGCATTGATGAGTGCTGACAGGCCATTGAAGCTCACAAACCTGAAACAAGAGGAGGAATCTTTATTTAAAAAAAAAAAGGCATTAATATTTAGCTGTTTCCAATGAGATCATGTGATGAGCTATCACAGCAGTCACGTGATCAGTTTGGAAGCTGGCAATCGCAGCTTGGTCACTGTGCTGGAAGTGTGCATTTACATGCGTTGCAGTGTGAAAAAAAAAAAAGCAGCCTGCTCTATTTTTTCCAAATGCAATGCACTGGTGTGAGCTACACTATTGAAAACACTATTTTTTGTGTATATGCATTTTAATGTGCTAGAAAATGCATCCAAATGCATTGGGTGAGAATGGGCCCTTAAAAACTGATAAACTCGTCAACCGTGATAGGTCTAGTCTCTGAAACATTCTTTTATCTGTCTAGAAACATATTTGTGAATTGGTCAGTATTTGATCAGCATGTTATCTATATAGCTGAAGCTTGTCATATTCATTGCATGATTGTCACTTGCTCTGGCTGACTTTCTTGGGTATCAGCCTCATATTCGGTTGTAGGCAGACTCATCAAGTTTGACCAGCTTAGAAGGAAAAGATGGCATGGCGGCTAGGAAACCCAAAACCTTATCCGAGGATTGTTCACTACAATATAAGTGGCATCAGAAATATCTAACTTTGCTTTACCCTTGCTGTTCTTCAGGCAGAAATATGTGTGTTAGGGTGAACACTTGCACCTCAAGGATTAAGTGCCTGTTTGCAGGAAGCCGGCTGGGATGTGATACAGTGCGTTCCAGCAGCTAACCACTCTGGAATGCACTGTATATGGTGTGAACAAGCCTTTAAACCGGTTCCTGGAGCTTCTCTGCTCCTTTGCTGCAGCGGTCTAAGGTCCCATAAATCAGCACGTTCTATACACAGTGTATAAAAGTGAGGATGCCAAGGGACATACCATCACTGGAGCATAGAAGGGGCATTGCTGGCCAGATCCTAAGATCAGCTGAGTATAGCTTTGTTATTTACCTCTCTAGACCAAAATGAGTGGGTAACCTGTGTAGTGCTGGAACAGCAAAACGTTTCCCAGCACAACCAGCCAGCATGCAAAAAAACTTGTCTAACAGCTAAGGTTAAAAACGGAGGTTTTAGATACACGTCTTCTACAGAATGTGAAAGCAGCACTGCCTCGTGTTTTGTTTGCAGTGCTGGGGTGGCCCCACTCCAAGGGTTAATAATAGTTTTCCCTGGAGTTCTGCTTTAATGTTTGGTCTTCTGAGAACAAGCCCCTCTCCAGGATATAAAAGTATTTGTCTTCCAAATACTAGTACAAATGTAAAAGGTGTCATTTATTAAAGTGCCCATAAAAAGCCTTTTTACTTTGTACTTGCCTATAGCAGCCAATCAATCCTCTGGAGGGAATTCTGCTTTACATTTTCACTAAGGTGTCCTGAGATATAATATGGTATAGTACTTTTTGTCTTGCAAGTGCCTTTTAGATCATGTGACTTTTATTCGCCTGTTTGTCCTGACTTTTTTTTTTCCCCTTAGGCTACTTAAAGTGGATATGTTGGCTTCAGGAATGAGACCAACATGTAGCTCTTGTCTGTCTGCATTTTTCTTAACTGTGTTTCCTTCAAATAACTTTAAAATGTCAGTTGATTTTAAAGTTGAAAATGTTACTGTCAGTACTTAAGGTGATGATACCAGGGTGCAGAAAATTCTTGGGGTGGGTGAGGAGAGGAAACTTTTTTGCAGAATAAACCCAATGGGCTTTTTTTTATTTGTAAATATGTTTTTTTTGTATTTGGGAAGGATGCTCTGGGCACTGCGTCTACAACACAGCAACCAGTCATCAAGTGGTTCTTCCTCCATGTGGTGTTTTTTTTTTTTGCTTTTGTAAGCCATACATTTTTAGTGCAGTGTGGGACACTAGCTTGGGAGCAAGATAAACCCAGATCACCCTGCAGTGTGACATAATGGAAAACTGAATACTTACCTCTCCATAATTTTCCTTTCTTGGTGCAGCATACATGGCAGCAGTGGCGTAAGAATCGCCATAGCGACCCGGGTGGCCGATACGGGGCCCGGGCACAGGTGGGCCCTGCCAGGGCACCGGATGCTGCGGCGCGTTTCTCCTCGCAGCCTCTGCGGAGCTGTGACAGCCAGCAGCTGCGGCAGAAGAGGCCGGTGTTCGCAGTGAAGGAGGAGGCAGGGCCCGCCTAAGAGCAACTCCACCTCCTCTTGCATCACTGGCCAGCGACCTAAGAGCAGGCAATGCCCGTCGGGGCCTGGGGACGGAAGAGGAGGCGGGGCCCGGCGACCACGGCGGTGGACAGCGCTGACAGGTAAGAGGCCACTGCAGAGCCCACTATAGAGAGTCTATGGTGGGCTCTGCAAGGTCACTCTCAGGTGGGCTGTTTGGCATATCAGGTGGGCTCTGCAAGTGGCATAACTAGCAATCACGGGGCCCCATACAAAATTTTGCTATCGGGCCCTGTGATTTCTAGTTACGCCCCTGCATGGCAGCATACATTTTTTTTTTCTAAATTCTTTATCTATTATGAAAGAGCAAGAGAAACCATTGCAACAAAAAATAAAAACATCAAAGGTGAATACGTTTATAGGTACAGTATATCTAGTTGGGGGGTGACCATCTACAGTCAAATGTAAGGTACAGATATAACATAGACTTTCAATCGCATCCAGACAGTCATGTCAATGGCACCTCAGACATGCCTCCCACTGTCAGTGCGATCTCCGGCACCAGAGCACACGGTGCAGCAATGCCCTGTGTTCCGGTGCAGTGCAATCGCAAACTAGTGCATGAAGAAGGGGAGTGAGTTGCATGCTCTCTGTACCCTGTATTTGTATTTCTCTTTGCTCCTGGCAACCAAATTGAGTGTTAAGGGCTGTTTATGGTTCTGCAGGGCGCTATACAAAACTCCAATTGAGGTAAATTTATTGGAATTTTGACTTCAGTACAGGCGCTTTATTTACCAGATAGCATTCATAATTCATGGAATGTTCCCAGGAAATTTTTTTTTTAAACGTATTTAAATCTCTTGTCTCAACCAGTGGTTCATGAGCCTTTTATGGCTCTCAGCCAAGGCTGGAAATATTCATGTGACTGAAAGTATAGAGGTCAGAGAATTCGAATGACAAACGAGCGACATGAATATTCTAAAGGAGATCAGCAATGTCAACCTGCATATTTTCTTTTCCTTTAGTACTTATAGCTGATCCTGGTTGGTGGGGACAAGGTGTCTGAAAAGCACAGGTTTACTGCGCCCTGCTCCATGTCCCTTCCGACATGGGGAAGAGAGAAACTGTCAGGCAGCCTAGCAGGGTGGGGAGGAGAGCGCTGAGCATGGTCTGTGTCACAGGAGGCTGAGCTCTCCTACTGCACTGCACAGCCTCCTGTGACAGATCAGGATGGAGTGTGGTGTGGGGGTGGAGACAGCTCTCACAGGAGGCTGAGCCGGCGGCAAGGGGGAGGAGTCAGCTGTCAAATGAGACAGAGGTCTCCTTCTCTCACCACCGGCTCACCCTCCTGCGACAGCGAGTCAGGATGGAGAGTGGTATACAAACAGTTAGGGCTTGCTCACACCGAAAGCGTGTGCGTTCCAGTGCGCTAGCTGATCGCAGCGCCATAGCTGAGAAACTTCCCCTTGCGTTTTGGGGTGGGGGTGTGGCGGTGCATTGAATTCAATGGCACCGCTTATACGCCCCCCCGCAGTGCGATCGGACGCCTGGCAAAACTTTGCCAGCGCTCCGTTCCATAGGCAAGCCCTATTTTTTGCAGTGGAACAGAACGCTGAATACAATGCACCGCCACGCTCCCCCCCCCCGCCCCAAAAAAGTGATCTATATCACTTCCTATTCATTCATGATTGTGTCATAGTAACTCACACTATATCCAAAATGTGTGAATGAACAGGAACACTCAGTATAGAGGATTCCTGTTCATTCAGTGCTGAGGCTACAGAAAAAGAGATTTAGGACGCTGTGTCCTCAATCTCTTTTTCTATTTTAAAAGGGAAATATCAGGAGTCTGTTTAGGAGTCTGTTTAGACCCCTAATATTTCCCCAAAGCCTCCAGCAGTAAAGTTAAAAAAGAAAAATATTTAATAAAAATATATATAAAATATTTAATAAAAATATATATAAATGAAAGTATTAAAAAAATTTAGGAATAAAAATAAAATATTTAAAAAAAGGTTAGAATTTTTTTTTTTTCTTTTCGGTTTCGTTTCAGTCTGAAGAATTTCATTTCGGTGCACCTCTAGTTAGAACTATTGACAGTGGGTTTTATTGCTGCCTGTTCCTTCCTGCACTGGTGATGATTGCACCCCTTATTTCTTGTATTGGTGACACAGGGACAATAAGTGAAGGAAAATGGAAAATCTCTCTGGGGGGAGGGGGGTGTTGTCATAAAATGATTTAAAAACCTGCA
>NW_017307264.1:36642-82845 GCF_000935625.1 Nanorana parkeri | reverse complement strand
GAATGCCTGCGTGTCTAAAAAGATAGATCAGCATGTCATTGGCATATAACAAGACTTTCTCCTCCAGACCATTGACAAAGGCCTCTTACACTGGGGTCTGAAAACAGGAATAGGGCCATTTTACCCCTGCTGATACTTTTTTCATGAAAAAACATACATACAAGCTCACGAATTAAGGGCTTGTTCACGCCATCTCTGTTTCTGCATATGTGTTTTTGTGCCTTCTAGTGCAAAAATATGCATACTGCTGTACTACTTCTTCTTCTTTTTTTTTTTTTTTTTTTAAGCTCTGGAACTGAACGCAATGGTGTGAACTAGTGTCATTTAAAACAATTGGATGAATTTTTGATGCTGATAAAAATGCACCCGTCTGGAGATGGTGTGAACCAGGGGCAGGGCAGGTTCACACCATTTTGTGGTCCAGATCTTGTCCGGAAAATGTTGTGAACCTGCCCGCAGTTTCAGTGCATTTCAGACCACACGAAATGAGACATGCAGTATTTTTCTGGTCTGGCAGGACTGTGCTGATGTGAACAGAGGTCAGAAATAGCATAGGGATACATTAGGATGCATTTTGGGTCTGGAAACAATCTGATCTGGAGATGATCTGGATGTGGTGTGAATGGGCCTCTTAGGTCTCGGTCACACCTAGGCGTATTGCATATGCGCGTCTGTCGTGCGTTTTTTAACCGCGATTCGCGGTAAAAATGTTGCGCGACAAACACGCGTTTCCGAAGGCAACTTGGCTGTATCCCAATGGAAACGCGCAACAAAACGGCCCAAGCGCGTTAGGGACGGGCGGAAATACGCCAAGGTGGGAACGAGACCATTGAATACAATGGGATTTATATTTTTGAGCGTTTTGTAGAGTGTTCGTCGAGTGTAGAACGCGCTACAAAACGTTCAGGTGTGAACGAGGGCTTAGTGTTTTCCTCTTCTAAACTGCCACTCTCCTAATGCAGATTTCACCCCATGCCCCAGTCTTGGTTTCCTATGTTTTTAGGGGCTGGCTGTCTTTCACATTCTTGTAGCCAGCCCCCAATGAAACAGCGATAGATCCTACATACCCGTAGACAGATATCTGTCACCTTTGTGTATAGGTGGAGTGAGATATTGTGTGATTTCCGACCCCTAATGGAAATGCTTCTTGGGATTGGTGACCTGAGTTATTTCCGAATAATAAAATATATTTCTGCTTTTCAATAAGATGGAGGGGAGAGGAAGGCCATGGGACATTATGTAATTTTTGCTTTAAGACCCAGTAGACATATGTTTCCAATGGCAATGGAAAAGATGTAAAAATGTAAGGCAATGGCTGTAATTGTTTTGGCACATTTTGTCTGTTTAGGTCCCGGCATATGTAATTCTGTACTGCTGCATTTCTGCAGGATGTTTCCCACTGTTCCAGAGGCCTCATGCATGTTTTTGGGTTCTGAGGCTGCCTGTATTTTGAACATTTATTAAAATCTGAATTCTCAATTTTTAGCAAGGCCCTCTACCAAGTTTGCATTTCACAATGTGAAGCTGCGAATAACCCTTTCATTGCAGCATGCATCTCGCATTAAAGGCCATGAAAGTGATCATTGTAAACATTTACAGAATTAAACAAGTATGTAAGCTATTTGTGATATTAATGATGTTAGAGTGGCCATGACAGATTTGATTTAATGCCCTGGTAAACATCTAAGGAAAATAGCAATTTTGGCTGGAATGGCCTCTGTTATGACATAGTAGGACGTTTGTCAGCAGATCATTAGCCAGCATTCAGAATGCATACTTCTACCCAAATCTGAGGACAGTGGAGATTTTTTTTGTTTTTGTTTTTAATGTATTTCGATAACTAGATTTTTTTTTTTTTTCATAAAGGATGATGGGGGTGGGGGCACAAATATGATTAAAAAATGGTAAATAGACATGTTTCTATCTCAACTGCTAGAGGTTCAAGATTAATAATTAGAGGCTTGGCTGCAATAAGAGCTTGGGTATAAAGGAGTCGGTTAATCACATCAGTGGTCAGCAGCACCAACATATTCGCTCTCCGCTAAGTTCTGTAGTCTTATGGTGTTCTATAGATATGTTTGCAGTCAGACACAGTGCAACGTGAGATTGCGTAGGCAATACAGAGTTTCACTATGGGGACCAATGGGATAGGCACCATCTTGAAAATTGTTCTACGAAATTGGAATACAAAGAATGGGGAAGCCTTTGAGTTACTGGTGAGTATTCAAAGCAGACTGATGAGGAACTTTAAGCTCGCATTTACACCTGCACGTTCCGCAAATGCGCACAAAACCATGCACTTTGCTGCGCGTTGAAAGAGACGCTGCAAAACGTGCTTGCGTTGCCATTTATACCAAATAGCACCCCAAACATGGCCAGGAAGTTGTGCGTTTTTGCACCCATGTTTGCAGCACACAAACGAGCATGAACATGATGTGCTTTTGCAGACCGTGCAGGTGTGAATGCGGGGTAAAAATCTGCATGAGCAGCAGTCCTGACATGGCACACTATAGAACAACCATAAACAAAATCTGACCATTTACCAATAAAAAAAAAAAGAATATTGAACTCCAGTTATTCTCAAGCATGAGAGGAGTATTCTGGAAGAAGAATGTCATCTATCTGCTGAAGGCACTCCTCCAGCCGTCCTTAGCTGAAAGTGGCCATACATTCCCTGCAGCCTTGCTCCCCCTCCGCCCTGGCGGACTAAAGACCTGTGAGTCACCACGTGCAATACAGTGTATAGGATGTGATGATGCTGAGGGACATTACACCACGGGAGCGAGGCTGCAAGGACTGGTAACAGCCAGCTAACTCCGTGGTTCGGATAAGTAAATCCCTTTTTTTTTTTTCGAAATCTACTTGCTGTCCACCCTTCATAAATAAACGGACGGATGGCAAGCCCTTATCAGTGCCGTTAATGTACCCGCTTTTTTTTTTTTCTGCTCAGGCGTGCACCCCCCAGTGACACTGACAGGTCTAAACAGCCAGGAACAGCTGTTAGACGTACAAGTGATCGGCAGGTCTATAGCTGTCTGATCGCTTATATGTGCTGCCCTGCAATGTGCGCCCCCTTCCTGCGCCGTTACCTTCCATCCCGGGCTCTACTGTCCCCTCTGCGGGGAAAAAAATAGTGCATGCAGCTTTTTTTCTGACTACTCCATACCGGAACGCAGGCACTGATGTGCCATATGTTCCAGTGCTGGCGATTGCATTGCGGCCGGAGGACTTCAATGCAACGCCACGCCCCCTCCTGCCCCAAAACAAACTGAGCCGGCCGAAATGGGATCCAGTGCATTCTGGCACCAATCGGGCTGGATTGCACGGTCGCTGGTATAAACTAGTCCTGAGGGTTAATGGGCATATGTATTAAATTTGTCAGATGTCGTGACCACAGCCCCCGGTGATGCTCTTTTGGATGAAACACATTGGGTGGAGCTGTGGTGAGCATGATGCCAGACCCCCACATAAACATTCTGGGGTGTGCGGTTTAGACATAGTTCTATGAAATTTGAAAAAATTATCATGCTCTTAGTTTTTATTTTATCTTTTTACGTGCATCCATTTGGGGTCATCAGAAGCTACCAAACCAAAGAGGATACTGCCTGGGATCATTTTTTCATCGGGAGTTTTCCTTGGCAGCTGTTGGCTGCCAAGGAAAGTCACAGCACCTTTCAAAAATGTGCAAAATCGTGAGGAACCCCAGTGTAAATGTTAAGTTGAAGTGTGGCCCCTCCTAAATCCATAACAGACCCGTATCCCAGATAATTTAGGGGGGACCCCAAGCAATAAAACAAAAATAGTTTTTTTTTTTTTCAGACACGCCACCTTTTTAAAAGTGTGCAAAATCGGGACCCCTAGTGTATATGTAAAAATTATGTGCGGCCCCCTCCTAAATCCATACCAGACCCTTATCTCAGATAGGGGTCTGGTATGGAATTTAGGAGGGGTGGGGGAACACCCATCAATGATCCCAAAAAAATAAATGGAGTTTTATTTTTTCAGACATGGCACCTTTTTAAAAGTATGCAAAGTTGTGAGGAACACCAGTGTAAATTATGTGTAGCCCCTTCCTAAATCCATATCAGACCCTTATCCCAGATAGGGGTCTGGTATGGGATTCAGGCGCCTCTTCACCTCAGAAGCCTGCCTACACCATGGAAAGGCATGACACTGTGCAAAGCTTTCAAGGCACAGCATCCTGTTTGAGCGGATGGTGTAGACATCTGGTGAGTGTACTTTGTCATCTCTAGAGAGGGACACTAATTTGTCTTATCTGTCTGAAATTTAGTTTAAATGACTGTGATGTGAAGTTGGTTCAACAGATTTTGTTTTCTCAATATTTTGTTCATCTGGCGAACATCTGTAGTGCACTCTGTTTTGAGCCTCACACTGGCTGTGGCGAAATCTGTGCCAATATATCGTGTCAATTTCAGATTTTCTGTCCCACTGACTTGTTGCCATCTTAGACTAGTTTTCCTATGATCATGGCACTGCCTGGGCAGTTAGGGAACGTGCCACAATTCAGAGAAAGCGACTGGGTTTTATAAACTGTTCACATGGCCATTCTGGCAGCACAGGGTAAAGCTGTAGCGGTATAGGCTTAGTGCGTTTCTAGATTTTGTTTTGTTAAAGCTGAAAAAAATCATCTAAATTCAAGGTGCAAGTGTTATTAGAATCCAGGAGTGCTTTGTACATTTCTTCCAGATCTGTGCAGTAATCCAGCGTGCAACTTTCCCTCTGCGCCGGAATTTTCTATAGCAAAGACCTGTCACTGCTGCCTGCTCTTCTTGTGCAGGGTGGCTGGTCTTGTCTCTGCCCCTCCTGTCATTTCCTGCAGGCAGCCTGTAGTGGGTGGGGCCTGCTGAGCCCCTCCCACAGCTCTCCTCATTACACAGGCTATGTACAGCACAGAGATTATATCACTGTTTCTTTTTCAAGCTAATAACTGGGTACCTAGGTTATTTAAATATGTTGTGGAATATATTTAAATGAATGTGTATGTGCCCAGACTTCAGCTTTGATGTATTAAATACGATGACTGTAATGTGCAAAGTGAAATAACAAATGGCAGCCATTCAGATTTCTTTTCCCTTTAGATTGCAGGATCTTGAGGGTAGCCTGCTATCTGGTTCATTGTTTGTTACTTTATGTTAATCCTTGCATGTCTGAGCAAAGTGCCAAGCAACATGTTGGTTTTTCATAAAGGCTAACATTTTACAACAGTAAGTTTTTATTTTATTATTACAGTATTCATACTTTAGTTTCTTTATATTCCCATCCTTTTTGTATTCTTTGCCTTATTTAACCTCTTAATGACTTGCAGGCAGTAGATCTACAGCCCATACAGAGAAGTGTCCCTGCAGAAAAGCTGTAGATTGACTGCCTCTCTTTCTCTTGGTATGGCAGTTCCTGGATTTAGGATGTTTCTGATAACCTGTGTTCCAAGAATGTTCCAAGAATGTTCCCTGGACCAAATCAGAGCAGATAGTGGCAACTGGCCAGCAATCATGTGATAAACACTTCTTTCTCTATGCATCTGCCACCCGTTGTTCATTCAGAGAGCAGAGAAAGACAATGGAGTGTATTTATATATAAATAAAAAATTGCAAAGCCATTTGTCCTGCAAAAGTTTAATGTAGATGAGCTCTTTTGAAAAAAACAAACACATTATTTCACATGTATTTTCTTTCCAGGTCAAATATAATTCATTTGGAAGTATAGAGTGAATCAGGAAAATACCACATTATGACTACCCAATGGAGCAGAGGATCATAGGAATGTGCTATAACGCTTAGCTTCATTTAGTGGTCATAATGTGGTATTTTTCTTCACTGTAATCTTATGAATGAATTGTATTCAATCTGGCAAGGACATATACTGATAACATTTTTGCCCCCCATTCAAACAAAACAAATGGACATGCAGTTTTACAGGATGAATTCTGAAAAATGATGAAATGAAAAACACTGCAGATTTTTTTTATAATCACATCCTCAAGTGTTTCACATTGATTGTAATTTTTTTTTATATTGTATCAAGATTTAATAGAAAAGTGTTTTTATCTTTTTACATTAGTTACTCCCCCCCTCCCCCCCCAATAAAACACACACCTAAACAGAAACACATGTATGCTAATTTTACATCCAAAATGTGAATTAAAAGAGAACTCTGGGGTAAGTGGTTTTCCCCATAGTTCTTTTAAGTGTCACGGGAGGACATATACTAACCTCATCCCGTGACCCAAAGCTCATTGTATACCGAGATCCCGGCAATGCTGTCGAGATCCACCCAGCTGCATGATTGATAGCTGGCTCTGCCTATCTAGAGGCAGAGCCAGCTGTGCCCGCCCCCTCACACGTCCGTTCCTCCAGTCAACGCTGGAGGATCGGACACGGGAGGGGGGGGATCCCTGCAGGGAGCCGTGATTGACAGTCACTGCTCTCTGCAGGGAGATGATCGAGAAGTGAGCGAGCGACGCTATGTGTTCGTTCATTTCCTGATCTATTGAGACGACGTGTGACAGTTTCATTGTCACACGTTGGCTCAAACTATGAGGATGAGTGATTTTTAACTCTCCTCATACCGTAGTTCTCCTTTTAAACATAAATGATTGGTTTCACTGAAATTATTACAGGAAAACATTTTAAATTGAGTTGTATCTGGTAAATAAATATGATTGCTGACAAATACTATAGAAGACGTTTATTGCTTATTGTTGCACAATTTTAAAAAAAAATTCCTTTTTTAAAAATGTTAAATCATTTCTTATCAAATGATGGCTATCTCTGGCCTCCAAGAAATTTAGACAAAGCAGCTCCTAAAGTTGTTAGAATGCAAATGTAAACATGGTCATACATTAAAGTTTACTATGGTAATAAAGATATGAAATGGCCCCAGTCATGAAGAGGTTAATTCACCTGGTAATTTGCTGCATGCTTACCATTAGTCTTGTAGTGTAAAATAAAGTATTGTACAGCATTTAGGCATATGTAGCTGCTCTGATTGGACCAAAGCTACCATGCACTTCTTATATCCTCATTTTTTATCTTTTTTTTTATTATTGTAGCCAACAGCATATTTCCATTTGTAAGGGCTCATTTTCAAGGGCAGAGGGGTCTATACACTGTAAACAAATAAAAATCTGTATCTCTGCTCCTGGGAGCCAGGCCCACCTGTACCCTGGTAAACGCTGCTCTAAACCTATACTTGTGTACAGATACAGTTGTGCACCCTGGACACAAACAGATGTTTTACTGTCTACAATCATCTGCGCCCATGTGAATGAGCTCTTAGAATAATGTGATTGGTATGGCTTGGTAAATGTGAATACATGCTCATACTTCTCTCCTTTTTTTTTTCTTTTCTTTTTTTAAGGACCCCGGACTGTGTTTTTCTGGGCTCCCATAATGAAATGGGTAAGTCTTGGTACTGAATATTACAGTTTTATTATCTTCTACCTCCGTGTTTATCAACCTTTTTTCAGTCACGGCACCCTTAAAAAAATATGCAGAGCCTTGAGGCATCCCAGTCTAAAATGCAAGGGGGGGTGTGGGGGACCCAAACAAACACATGAAAAAGTGGGGTTCCTAAGAATCCCTCCTTTTACATCAGAGTTCCCCATTCACATCAGAGTCCTGCCATCACAAATTTGGAGGCACCCCTGAGGAAGCCAGAAGGCATCCCAATGTGCCAAGACTTCATGGTTGAGAAAGGCTCGTCTACATATTAACATTAAATTGTTCATATTTGAAAACCTGCATCAGATTTTCCATTAAAATAAAAAAATTTTTTTAGTACCCACAGTATAGGACCACTTGAATGACAAAAGCTAACCGTTATTAGCCTAGCTTCTGGCATTAAAATGGCCCTATACTGTAGGTTTAACTAGCCCATAAAAAGCTCATTATGGTAATGCAAATGTATTGTGGATACATATAAATCAGAAATAAGTAGCATTATCACTAAATCTTTTACTGGAGCACTGGTTATGTGACCTGAGACATAGGGTTTTGAGGGAGTTAACACTCCGGCAGAGCCATTCAACGGCTACTCGTATAGCGGAGATCATGTGACCAATTTATCAGCATCGAGACCAGTGGAGAGGAGAATGTAAAGATTCTGGCGAACACTACCTGGCTAGTTGCATTTATGAGATGGGGTCTGTTTTAATTGCTGTAAATGTTGTCACAGTGTATGCAAAGTAGTGTACACACATGGCAAAAAAAAAAAAAGAAAAGCTGACTGGATATTTTTTAGTAAATATACCAACATAGATCAGCCGTCATAACAACGGGACCATGTATTACACACATCACTGCAAATACAGGTGGTTGGCAGATGTAACAGAGAATACTACATGTGGTCCTGTGATACATCTTAAGAGAGAGGACTATTATGGAGAACTTAGTGGAATCAGGTTGGAAACAACCGCAATGTAAGATAACCAATGTCCTCTCGGCCCAAAAATACAACGTTCCATATTGGTGTGGGTTGTAAAACATAATAACACATAGTCCCAGAGAGAGGAAAAAGAAGGGGGAGGGACAGAAAAGGCGCAAATAAGATATAGGATAGAAAAAGGGGGGTGGATCTCGCTACTTCGGTTCCACTCCATAAGGAGCATAAACCAATATAAAGGCAGCCGTATTAAGCCCTCCGGAGGTTAACGGCCTCACAAGCTCAAGGGGACGTCCTCATATGCCACAGAGACTAGACTTGGCCATGCAGGGGTGATGGAGTTGTATCCATGGTACCCATACCGGGGGAGACCCAGGTTGTCTATGAACCAGTATGCTTGTCAGACGTTCATTTAGCATGATATTATCCATTCTGGCTATAAATTCCCTGTAAGATATTTGTTGCTTCTTCCAATTACCAGCCAATGTTAACTTTGCTGCTAGAAAAATAAAATGGGAAAGTGCTTGCTGATGTTTATTTTAAACCAGGCACATTAGAATGAAAAAGAGCACACTTTAGATCCTGTACAATGCGAACTGGGAACAGTTTGGACAGTAATTTAAAGATTGGTGACCAGAAGATGGTAGCAAAGGGACACTTCCACCAAATATGAAGCATGTCACCTAGAATACTGCACCCACGAAAGCAGCAGCCCGAAAGCGTCACACTCATGTGCGCAGTACGGGAAGGCACCATGTACCATCTCATGATCACCTTTATATGCCGCGTTCGTAATATTAAGAGAGCAGCCAGCCATGTTACGCCACATGTGTCGCCAATCATCCTCCGCCCAGGAGGCACCTATGTCTGAACATACCGCTATGACCAAATCCTGGACCATTCTGATTAAACAAAGCTTAAGCACATCCTGGGAGTTTTAAAGCTTACCTGCACTATCTTGCCTCATGCGAATTTCTTTTAGTCAGTAAGATAGCCCATCATAGCCATTGGCCAACAGGAGCGTGTGGAAGGCGGAAAGCAGTGGTCAAGTTTGGATGCTACCATGAAGTGCCAGAGCCTTTCCTTATCAGAGTGGTGCAGTATTTGGTCATGGTGGGAATTGTCCCCTGCTACAGATATGTGCAAACTTCTAGGTGTTTTTTTTAAGGGTCTTTAACCCCTTCACGACTGACGACGTACAGTGTACGTCGCCGGCATCGGGGCTGTTTAAACTTGTAAAGCCGACTGTTGCCAGATCGCTTCTACAGTCCCGTGAAGGGGCCGCCCCCCGCCCGACACCCCCGCCGTGCTTCCCTGGCTCCGTTGCCCCTCTTAGGGGCCCGGGACCGGCTTCTCTTGTGTCGGTGGGGAGGAGGTGGACGATCCTCCGTTCGTCGATCCCCTCCCCGTTCTATGGGACCGGAGGCGATGTAGATTGCATCACTTCCGGTCCCATAGCTATCAGTGCTGGGCTCCTGAAGCCCAGCTATAAGCTATTGATGTGAGATCTGCACTTCAATAGCTTATTTGGAGTGTAAAGGTGACACTGGGGGTCTTTTGGACCCCCAGCATCACCTTAAAGAGTACCTGTCACCACCATCTGCTATCACATGGGGGGCTTGTAAGCCCCCCTATGTGATAGCAATTAAAGTAAAATTAAAAAACAGTTTTTAAAATGAAATAAAATAAATCAAAACATAATTTTAAAAATGTTTAAAGTCCCCCGCGAGCACATGCGTTGCCACGTAAACACGCGTCGGGTGCGCCTACGTATGAAAATGACGAACATGTTGGGTATCGCCGCACGCCGGAGAGAGAGCAATAATTCTAGGGCCAGTATTTTTGGGCATCTCTAAATTGATAACCTGTGGGGGCTTTTAAAGCATCGTCCATGGACTTTTTGGGGTACTGAGGTTTGTTTCAGAAAATATATAATGTTTGGGGGTTTTAAGTAATTTTCAGGCCTAAAATGTGGAATATAACATGAGTGCAAAAAATTAAAGAAAGGCTTCAGTCATGAAGGGGTTAAGGCTTTAATTGTAGTTGTTTTGACAGTAATCAGACACTCCAACAGTGTCTTTTGTCAGTTTACAGTAACTTCCATTGTTCTTCTAATCACATTGAGGGGAATTTATCAAAACTGGAGCAGACAAAATGTGGAGCAGCTGTGCATGGCAACCAATCAGCTTCTCTCTTTCATTTTCATATCTTAACTGAACAAATTGAACAGAGAAGCTGATTGGTTGTCTGTCTGGGCCACTGCTCCAGATTTTGTCTGTTCCAGTGTTAATAAATGTTCCTCATTGTATTTTTGTTTTTATCCCATCTGACTTGTAGGGTCTGGTGCTTGCAGGATTAGCTGATATGAGGAGACCTCCAGAGAAACTGAGTCCAGCCCAATCTGGTGTACTAATGGCTACAGGTAAATGGCAATGATGAAAAGTACATTACGGTAACCTGCTTTTGGGGGTTTAATAGTGTAACCTAGTGTGTATGTGTGTGTGTATATATGTGTGTATATATTAGTCAGATCGTACTTGCGATCATCACAAGCCCTCCCCGCTGAGGGGAGGGCTTCCAATGATTGCAGTGGAGTGGGCAGTGTACACACCGGCCCGTGCGGCATTAATCTTCCGACCACGCCACCAACCCGCCAAAAATCGTACGATTTTCGGCAGGTTTTCCAGCGTGCGACCTTACAGTAGAAGCGGTCGCACGCTGCCTATACACCTGCCGATTATCGTACGATGGTGGGATCACCCACAACTATCATACGATAATCGGCAGGTGTATGGACACCTTTAGTGTATGTGTATATTAGGCCCCATTCACACCTACAGTATATTTCAGGTGTGATTAGGGATTCCTGTGTCAGGAACTTGCATTTTCCTGCAGCAGGAATCCCTAATCTGCCGTTTACAAGCGGCAACTACCATAAGATAAGAATTATCATAAGATTATTTAAGAGGGTGTGTTTAGGGGCGGAGTTAATGCCAGGGCAGGGTAAGGGTTAGGTGGGGCAACTGGTGGCTAGTGACTCTTAAGGCCTGGCTAGTAGCTCAGGACTTGAAATTTTGAGCCCTGATATATATATATATATTATACATTTCCCCGAAAATAAGAGCTAGTACTATTTTTGGGAATTGCTCAAATATAACACCTACCCCCAAAAGTAAGACCTAGTTGTGACCATTCCCAGGGCCGGTGGTGGCATAAGGGGGAACTTGAAGAACCGCGGAAGAGGCAGGAGAGAATCAGCGGTGCTAGAGGGAGCAGAGCCCCATAAGCCGATGCCTCCTCTATATACCGCCGGCTCCTGTCACAGGTGGAGTGATACCAAATGCACTCCGCCTGTGAGGAATCGATAGTGAAAGTGCGCTTCGCTCATCCTGGCCAGCGATTGGTTAGCAAATTGCTCTTGGAAAGGTACGGCACCCCTGATTGCTCTGATCACCATATTTTTGTACATGAATACATGTAGACTGTTGTACATGAATAAGTGCAGATTGTTGTACATTAAAGACCTAGTGTGTTTTTTTTTTGAGCCACAAAATATATAAGACAGTGTCTTATTTTTGGGGAAACACGATAGGTAAACTGTTGTAAGAGCTAAAATTAATATGCTATATTTCACATGACTGCAATATGTTTAAAATGGATTTCTTGGCAGTACTATATCAGCTATCTCATAGTAGTCACACGCAGTGTCCATCTGCTGTGCCATCTTTTAAATAGTGTAATTGTTCAGTACAGTTGCCTTTATAAAATAATGTCTGCCTTTAATAAAACCAGAGCAGGGTTTATTTTTTTTAAACTCTATAAATAAAAGCCTTGACTATCCTTAAATCTATACAAACTGTCCAGGTATACAAATTATTTACCAAGTTAAGTTAACAGACATGCTGAGGCTGCTAAATTTTGTGTTTGGGGCATCTAGGCATCCATGACCCCTGGTCACCAAAGGGTTTTTTAGGGAAATATTTAGTTTCTTTTATTTTTAGTAACATGACACGGCAGAGTTAACGATGTAAATTACAGAAATAAATAAGGGCTCATTCACATGAGCGCAGAGGTTCATGTACTTGCAAAAACTGACCCGCCTGTACACATTGGTGACAGGCTGTGGCTGTGTGTTGCTAAATTCTGCACTGATTGTATACAACCATACAGGTTCTGATGTACTTCCCGGGACGTGGGCAGTCTGCATCTGGGGGTTTACTTTTGAACCTGTATAGATGTACACACTCGGAGCAGCATTTACCAGCATAAAGACGCAGCATGTCTTTGATTAGTACTGGTGGGCTTCACGCAACACCTTGATTCCGGTTGGTTTTTACGGCCCATGGACCTCTGCGCCCGTGAGAATGAGCCCTGTGAGGGAAAGAGAAGGCTAGAATGTTAAGGAATTAAGGGAGGTGTGCCTACTAGGTTGTTTATCCTCTTGCATAGTTTCCTCATATTCACTAACTTTTTTTTTTTGTGTGTGTATATTTTAAAATGTTCTGACAGGACTGATATGGTCACGCTATTCTCTAGTGATTATACCGAAAAACTGGTCTCTGTTCGCTGTTAACTTCTTTGTTGGCTGTGCAGGAGGTACCCAGCTGTTCAGAATATGGAGGTAAGTAAGCAACACTGATTTTGTTAGATATAGCTTTATTTGGATTAAATAAGAAAAGCATCTATCGGGGCTATCTATGCACAATGTAAATATTCTAATACATTGCTTATAAGAAGTAGCGTCGGTAGGCTTCTGTTACACCTGGGGTGCCCATAGACAGGCATATCTCTCTTTGAGGGAGAAGGGAGGTAAGAGATCTGCCAAGCCTTCTCTAAGATAACTGCAGTAACATGTCTGCAGAGATAACAGAAGTATTGTACTGACACGACTAAAAATCTCCCAGAAATGAAATCTGTACTGTACTGACCCAGCCAGAAATGTGTTGGCTGAGACCCAGTCAGTATTATACTCGGGCAAGTACAAATGTATCTGCAGAAACCTTACTGATATAACCAGAAACCTCTGCAGAGACATATAAATAATTATCTTATTGACCCAAATGGCAGCATGACAGACAGAATCTGTACCATATTGACCAAGGTAGAAACATGTCCACGGTGACAGAATCAGTACTGTACTGTTGGGATGCACCATAATAAAATTTTGAGCCCGAAAATAAAAAAAAATTGTCAGGCCAAAACCGAAAATGATAATTTCTAAATTATTTTATTTTTACTTTACTGTCAAGGGCTCTAGGGGAATATCCGTGTCTAAACAGACCCCTGATATTACCCTTTCAAAATAGAAAAAGAGATGGAGGACACAGAGTCCACAATCTCTTTATCTGCAGCCCCTGTAATGAATGAACAGGAAGCCTCTATATTAATTTTCATTTATACATTGTGGATTTAGTGAGTTACGATCGCCACAATCTTGAATGAACAGGAAGTGATGTAGATAAATTCCCATTCATTCATAACTGGACATAGTAAGCACACTATGTCCAGTTATTTACAAACACTTATGATCAACTGATCGGAGTGTTTGTACGCTGCTCTCCATCTTGAATGGGCTGTCACATTAGGCGGGTGGGCTGTGGGGGAGGAGAGCTCCACCTCCTTTGGCGGATCACAGCGCACTCCTCCAATCACCGCTCTCCATTCTGACACAGGAGGCTGACCCGGGAGTTGTGGTAGGAGAGCTCCGCCTCCTAATAAGACAGCTGTCACCGCCCACACTGCTTGGCATCCTGACATTGCTGTCACCCCTACTCGGCCTCCTAATAGCTTCTCTCCTCCCTGCTGGGCACCAGCCAGTGCATCAGAAAGCACACAAACCGGCGCCCAGCTGGGAGGAGAGAAGCTAGGGATACACTGAATTTTTGGTGGTCATGTTACTTTTGGCAATTTAACAAAAGTGCCGTTTTCTGCCAAAATGTTTCAGCTGCTGAAATTTCGGTGCATCACTCGTACTGATGCATGTAGAATGGTAACAACAGACCAGAAACATGTCCCCAGAGACCCAAGCAGTACTGTACTAACAGTCAGATGTGGGTCCTACAAATTTTTTGTTCAACGCCATGCGCGGAGCATATGCAGCACACTGCGTAGATGTGTGGTTGAGTGAAATTAACTTTGAATGGCAATGCACATCTACAGCATGTTACCATGGGTTGTAGTAACGCACATTATAACATATGCCAAGATGTGCAGTTTAATGCATGTTACAACTTGAACGAGACCTTGGGGCCTATTAACACCATACCAGTATGTCATGGTACATGTATGATTTGCATTAACATGCATTTAAAAGTGTTGATTCATTTAGACGGGCTGAAAATCACACTTGCAGCTTTTTTGGTAGCACAATAGTGGCGGTGTGTTGGGGTGCCATTCAAAAAGAATGGCTCTACAATGCACCGCTAAGTGCACAATGTAGCACTGCATATTGTGCATTACTGCAGTGTGCTGGTGTGAACAAAGCTTTATTTTACAGTTATATTTAAAGTATGTAATATGAATGTAAACATGTGGATCATTTTTTTTTCTAATTATAGCTTTATTTCGATTCAATATTTTAACAACATTTGTATTATTATATATCATCGGATATCAATCGGATGTGCAAGAATCCAGCTTGTACAAAGACGTAGACTGTGTCTGAAGATGGCACCTGCCCGGAAAACATGTTGTGCCCAACTTCTCAGTGGCAATGTTTGCACTGTTGACACTGCAAACCGGGAGTGTGGGACACTCGATAGGGAAAGCATGAGCTGATGGGCACCATTGTTTGTGCTGCTATTGGTGGTGGCGCCCAGCTAATAATGCCTATTTAAGGGTTGCTCTACCCACATGTCGCAAATCATTCTAAAGCCAGTCATATCTCTTTCAAATGCTGAGTAGCATAATATATATACAGTCATGGCCAAAAATATTGGCACCCCTACATTTCTGTCAGATAATGCACCACTTTGCACAGAAAATTGTTGCAATTACAAATGTTTTAGGCATTCTCCTGTTAATTAAAAAAATAACTGAAATCAATCGCTTCCTGTAACCATCAATGAGTTTCTTACACCTCTCTACAGGAATTTTGGACCACTCTTCTTTCGCCAACTGCTCCAAGTCTCTCAGATTGGAATGATTCCTTTTCCCAACTGCTGTTTTGTATCTCTCCACAGGTGCTCTATGGGATTTAGATCTGGACTCATTGCTGGCCATTCCAGTACTCTCCAGTGCTTTCTGAAACAATTTCTGGGTGCTTTTTGACGTATCATTGTCCTGCTGTAAGATCCATGACCTCTGATGGAGACCCAACTTTCTGACACTGGGCCCTACATTGCACCCCAGAAATCTTTGGTAGTCTTTAGATTTCATAATGCCTTGCACACAGTGGAGACATCCAGTGCCTGAAGCAGTAAAGCAACCCCAAGACATCAGTGAACCTCCACCATGTTTGACTGTAGGGACTGTATTTTTTTTTTCTTTAAAGGCCTCATTTCTTTTTCTGAAAACAGTAGAATGGTGGGCTTTACCAAGATGCTGTAATTTTGTTTCGTCTGTGCACAGCACATTTCTTCTAAAGGATTTTGGCTTCCTCAGGTAAGTTTTGGCAAACTCCAATCTGGCTTTTTTATGTTTCTGTGTCAGCAGTGGGATTCTCCTGGGTCTCCTACCATAGTATCCCTTTTCATTCAGATGGCGACGTATAGTGCAAGCTGACACAGTTGTACCCTGTGCCTGAGGGTCAGCTTGAATTTGTCTGGAAGTTGATCGAGGGTCTTTATCCACCATTCGAACAATCCTTTGTTGCAATCTTTGATCAATTGTTCTCTTTCATCCACATCCAGGGAGATTAGCTACAGTGCCATAAGATTTAAACTTCTTGACAATGTTGCGTACATTGAACACAGGAACAATAAGATCTCTGGAGATAGACTTGTAACCTTGAGATTATCCATGCTTTGCCACAAAAACTTGGAATGCAATTAGGAGAAGGTGCCAATAATTTTGTCCAGTCCATTTTTGGAGTCTTGAGTGGAATGTGTCAGGTTTGGCTTTTTTTTTGTCATACCAATACAAACAAAAGAAATAAACATGAGAATGCCTAAACATTTGTATTTGCAACAATTTTCTGCGCGAAGTGGTGCATTATCTGACAAATGCCTGGATGCCAATATTTTTGGCCATGACTGTATATATATTTTTCTTTGGGTTCCCTTTCTTAGAAGGTGCCATCCTTGGAGATTACTGCTTTTCCACATCTCTTGTAATAAATACAAAGATGCATGGGTGTCCTTTCCTTCACTTCTATTGAGCTATTTCTCATGGTATACACACACATCTTCTTGATCAATTTAGTTACAGTGGAGCCTGCTTGAGTTGAATAAGAAGTAGTCTGGGCCTTTTGCACACATTGGCCATATGTGTGGTCCTAATTGCTAATAACACAGTTTGCACATTAGCTACCTCCTATGAATAGGTATTAGTTACCTCTATGAATAAGCCTACGGGTGAAACATGTAGAGGTTGTAGCTGTTTGGGGGTTTGCGGTGCTGGTATTTGCTGCTTTTATACACTTTTTTTTTTTTTTATTCACTGTTTACTGGATTTGCTGTGAATTTCAATAAGGTCTGAAGTATTGGAATTCTATGGATAGTGCGGTCTGTTTTGTATACTACTTGCACATTAGCTAGTTACTGTCCCTTTTAACGATGCATGATAATTTTACAAATTGTGGTGTGTACATACACTGCATACATTCCATGAAGGCTGTGCTCCTTTTAGATTCACTTTTTTCCTTTTCTTCTTATTTTAGGTACCATCAAGAACTAAAAGTAAATGCCATTGAAGATCAACCGAAAGCAGAGCCATGAACAATATTGCCTAAACATAATTTTTAATATCTAAGAAGACAAGCAGTAGATATTATTTTCCGGTACAGCTGAAGGTTTTGCTGTACTGTTAAAAAATAACATTAAATGGTTTATTGGACTGATTTTTATAAACAATAATGTTCTTCCTTAAATTAATAAACTTAACTTTTAACAGTGTTAGATGACCCATTTTTTTGTGATCTGATCATTCTGCGGTATTGAATGGAGTGTTTCAGAGGTCTCTTCAGACATACATTTACAGTATATCGGCTTCAATCATACAGTTTCTTCATAAGAAGATAAAGAATACTCTTCTTTACGGTAGTATAGATGTGTATTGGACTGGACACAAACCTTTTTACACTATGGTATTTTTCATCATTATTATAAAAGATTTATATAGCGCCAACATTTTGCGCAGTGCTTTACAAAATGGAGGGAGACAATACAGTTAACACAATTTCAATACAAGAGGGTTAGGAAGGCCTTGTTCGGGAGAGCTGACAATCTAGTAGGAGTGGCAAGTGATTTCTAAGCAAAGCATAATTGTTCTTTTGCCTGCTGTGTACATAAAATATGATGGGCCCATTTACACTTTTCTGATGCCGTGTGTTTCAATAACGCCCGCATTAAAACAGAAGTAAAACTTTATAACTGGGCTTTTTTCTGTTGGCATTTCTTTTTTTTTGTGCACTGAGCGGCACATGCACAGCTCGGCACTCAGTTCCGGCATGCTAAGATTAAGTAATACCTATGCGCATGTGAAATTAAAGATAACCACGTGGTGACATTACTGCTATGCAGCCTTCCAGAGTCATACAGAGCTCTTATTAACGCTCTAGAAACCAGAACTGAGCAGGAACTAACACTAGAATACATCAAAGGAAAGTTTATCGATGACTATGACAGAAGGAAAGAAAATGTGTAGAATGTAGAAAATGATAAAGCCCTTAAGGTGCATGAGAATGCAAAGCAAAACAAAGAAAGCAGAGCGTGTCTTTGCGGTAAAAAAAAAAAAAAACTGGTCACCTGAAAAAGGACTGTTTAATCCGTAGGTTCGAGTATACTACGTGTCTTGGCAGTATATGACAGCTTGTGGGGGTGGTATCCCCCTGAGAGGATCTTCTAATTTCAGGTTGTTCAGCAGAATTTAACATGGAATTTGACTTATCCATTGTGAGTTCCACTTCTTGTTCTGACTCCTGTGCGGCTTCACTTTGCTCCGCTTCCTTTGCTGGTTCACTGGGCAAATTCACTTCACAACTTCCTGGGATCATTGTTTCTGGTGATGGGTTCTCATAGAAATAAACACTGAGCCTTATTGTCACTTTGTCAGTCTTTGGGTTTAGGATTGTGTGTCCCTTACGTTGTTCACTAAAGCCTACCAGAATACCTTCAATGGCTGTGTTCTCCAATTTGTATCGCTTCTCATTTGGTATATAGGCATACGCTTCACATCCAAACACTCTGATGTGCCCTAAGCTAGGCTTCGATCCATGCCACATTTCAAATGGGGTGCTTTCAACGACTTTTAAAGTTCATGTGTTCTGCAGGTATGTTGCAGTCATGACTGCTTCTCCCCAGTACTTCTCATGTAGGTTGTTGTCTGACAGCATGTATCTGATGATATAATGATACTCTGCTTGTCCCCTGACTGTGTGATGCAATTCAAGAATCCTTGACCGTTGCCTTCCGCAGTAATACTTTTCCCATTTGCCAAGAAGACTTTTGTCCTTTGCACTGAAATCAATTTCTGTAAAAAAAAAAAAAGGTCTCATCAATAGTCATGTGACTTGTTGCGCCTGAGTTAATATACCATCTGCGTGATATTCTGTTCTGAGTCACTTTAAAAGGTAGTGCTCCATAGTTGTAGTATTTGGGGCTAAATAAAGACACAGCCCCATCAAGTTCAACCTTATGTGTAAGTGTGTGCGTGTATGTGAGTCCCTGTGTGGTCCTAGGTTTTATGAGTACCTGTACCCCTAATATGTTATTGTCTTTGAGGAAGGTATCTAATTGATTTTTGAATGATTCAATACTCTCCGCTGATACCTCTGCTTGTGGCAGAGAGTTCCAAAATGTAACCGCTCTGACTGAAGAGAAGCCCCTACAACCTTTGTGGTTAAATCTTTTCTCCACCAATTTTAGGTGGTGGCCTCTAGTATTTGTTAAGGAGTTTACTGCAAAACGTTTACGGCCGATGGTGCCATCACCTTGTCTCATAGCTTAGATCTTCCAGCCCCTTAATTTCGTTTTGTTGCCCTTCTCTGGACTCTCTCCAGCTCTAGGACATCTTTTCTGTGGATTGGTGACCAAAAGTGGACCGCAGTTGAGGTTGAACCAGCGATCTATACAGTGCAAAAATTATCGCTTTGTCTCCACAGTACATTCCCTTTTTAATACAAGACAGTGCTCTGCTCGCTTTATTTGCAGCAGCCTGGCATTGCAAGCTATTATTCAATCTGTGGTCTACAATGACCCCAAGATCTTTTTCCATTTCTGACTTCCCTAGTGGAGTTCCCATTAATGTGTATTCCCTTGCCTCTTTTTAACCCCAAAATGCATTACTTTACATTTTATCAGCATTGAACCTCATCTGTCATGTAGTCGCCCACTCCCCTATTTTATCCAGGTCCTCCTGTAATGTTATAATGTCTAAGTCCGTGTCTATTACCCTCCCAATTTTAGTATCATCTAAAAACACAGAAACAATGCTATTAACACCCTCCCGATGTCATTAATAAACAGGTTAAATAATATGGGGCCTAGCACAGAACCCCGGGGCACATCACTCTCAACCATAGTTACATGATGTGCCTGCAGTTTCCTTTTCTCTTGTAGATGCCTCTCGCTTTCTCAGCTCACCTCTACGGATTGAACAGTCCTTTTTCAGGTGACCCGTTTTTTTTTTTTTACTGCAAAGACACTCTGCTTTCTTTGTTTTGCTTTGCATTCTCATGCACCTTAAGGGCTTCTCCAAATTTTTGGGAGTATCCCTTGGCAACTAACCTGGCAAAGGCAAGAAAGGCAGCAGAAGAAAAAAAATCACTCCAAAAAAAATAAAACCTGGGACACTCGCAGAGCTTCCCCCCCGATTTGCAGAACTATAGGAAACAAATGGACTTTTAAGGTGACGCTCAATGCAGAAGTAAATATCCACAAAAACAAGGCCAGATTAGTTGCCAAGGAATACTCCCAGAAATATGGAGAAGACTACGATGAAACTTTCGCTCCTGTAGTAAGACACCGCTTTCCTATATGGAGACATTAGGGAAGATCTCTTCATGGAGCAACCACCAGGGTTTGAACAAGGAGACAATCTTGTGTGTAAACTCCACAAAAGCATCTATGGACTCAAGTAATCTGCAAGAATGTGTAATGAGAGGGTGAATGAAATACTCACGAAAGAGGGATCTACAAGAAGCAAAGCAGACCCCCGGTCTTTATTCCAGAAATCAAGAAGACCGATGGATATACATCCTAATTTACATTGATGACATTATAACCTGTTTTGAACAAGAAGAGGACTATAGTCAAATAGTTCACATACTAAAACAAAAGTTTGAAATGATCTATCTGGTCACTGTCAGTCACTATCTGGGGATTCAAATAGAGAGAGAAGAAGATGGAAGCTGTCTTCTCAACCATAGTCAGAAAATTGCAGAAATTTTGGAACAATTCCACATGCAAGATGCAAAGCAAGTAAAAACAATACTTAAAAGGAACAATTCAGATAAAGTTAGGACTGCCAGCAATGTCAAATCCAAAAATAGTTGGATATGCGGACGCCGATTGGGTCGGAGACAAGCTCACCCTTAATCATAAGGAAAGTTTGAGCACTGTACCGAGCACCTATAAAAACCAAAATGGTGAGACAAACACTAAAAGCAAACTCCAGGCAAAGTAACATACCATGCTATGGGATGGTGATCTACACATAGGGGGCTCAGCCTGGAGTTGGGTTTTCACTTAGTTCAAAGAAATCTTGCAAAGCTTACAAGGATCCAGCCCTTGAAGCACACAGCCTGGTCTTATACCTAGTGTACCTGTTCACAAACACCACTTTTAAACCATATACTGTGCGGGGGAAGCCACTCCATCATACAAAGGCCTGGAAAGCTGTATTCAAAAAACACATATGTAACAAAAAGTAAATACTAAGCGATCAAATTACATATCCTCCCAAAATGTGCTTGTTTTTATTATCTGTTGTGTGGGAGAGAGTCTTTTGGAATATTTATTCTTGATGCTTTGTATTTGTATATTTTATTATATGTATCTTTTGAATAAATGTTTCCATACTTTGTGCTATACTAGAGTGAAAGAGATGACATTTGTTTTAGAGATTACATTTCTTTAAGGGTTTACTGCCACACCTGGGAGCAAAGTCTGATATTTCCATTCTAGACCCCATTCACACGTGGGCATCTCATAAATGCGTGTCAAACGTGCACAAAAATGAGAAATGTACTTGCTGTGCCATTACCAGCTAATGGCAAACATGGCCGGGATGATGCACATTTTCCCCCCAAATATGCATGCATTAAAATGTACACAAATGTGGGGGGGGGTTACAGATTTTGCTAAATGCACTACTTTTCCACATTTGTTGTGTGTACAGGAACCCATTGAAATCAATGGAGAAGTGTGGCAAATGCGGAAAACAAACACACGTCCCTGCTATACTCAGGTATGAATGGAGCATTAGGGATCACAGTGACAGCAGAGGAGCAATTCTGATACATTAGTTTTAGGGATCACAGTGACACCTTGTGATAAAATTGAGGTATAGCAGTTTGGAAAACTTAAGCGGTCACCACTGGGATGTAATATTTATCTTCTGGATTTACTTCTATTGATCCCTGGATTAAGAAGACCGCATTCCATAAGGGACATTTTGATGTTTATGTGACTTTTAAACACAGTATTTTGAGATCAGGCTCTATTTAGGTATTTGTGCAAACTATGGCGACAATCTAGCACAATGTGATATATCTATATCTATATCTATATCTATATCTATATCATATATATAAATATATAAAATCCCTTTTGCAGTCACTGTGGTGCTAACTTTAGGATGTGAGAGAGTGTGTATTTACAATGGTGTTGCTGGGTTTGGAGAAGAGTGTAAAATATTTGGAAGGATACCACACCCAGAGATGAGTAACATCATATTGCCAAAAACACTGTGCATGTGAGTTTAGTTAGACATTTCAGTGACATTTGCAAGGATACTGCTAAGCCACAAAGCCACAGATGGCTGATGTGATATTTCCAGAAACACTGGACAGCTGAACAAGAAATGGATTGGATGTTTTTTGATCCATATATATTCACATATTTTCATATTTATCTCAAACCTTTAGCGCTGTGACAACACTTTACACTTTCACTTTACACCTCTCATAGCAGCTTTAGGATCATTATTTGACTTTTAGTTTACTTTCCAAAAGCGCAGATTTTTTGTTGCAATCGGATTGGATGTTATACCTAGCTTCATTCTACCACTAAGTCAGAGTTGGGAAGAATAGTATCACAATTTACAATGTTCTACCGTGCTGGAAATCAACAGTAGAATTGACATTGACTGCTTGATGAGCTAGTGATGCAGAGCACATTATATTTTAAAAGACATTGGGGTTGATTTACTAACCTTATAAACACACCACGAACGTGTATACACCTCTGCAGTGTGTTCCCTCCCAGCATGATCTATGGGTGGAATCTAAACACCTTTGTAGTCTGTACACACCCGGCAGGTGTGTTGTGCAAAGCCCTGAAGGAATTCCAAGGTGATGTTGGGTAAATTAGCTCTATGTTGTGTTGCTTGCGTTGATGAATGCAGGAATGTAAATGCATGAGCTAACCATTTTTGTCTAAACTGTGAAGCAGCATTATATATGCATCATGTGCATGATTTTTACATATATGGCATTAGTGGAAATATGCTTTTAGAGACTTTTTGGTTGATAAATACGTTTTGCTGTGTGAAAATCACACACACCTGGTGTGTGTGTGTGTTTAGGTTAGTAAATCACCCCCATTGTGTCGCTGACTTGACTATCAGGGTTGGTAGTATTACCTAAAAATGCACTGCCAAGATGAAGATGGGAACAATGCTATACTGCCGAACCAGAAAAGTGATATTTATGTAGCCACTCGACTACTAAGCTTGAAATGGGGGTAGGTGTATTTTCAGGGACACTACTAGTCACAGATGAAGACCAGTTTTATTTCTAGATACACTACACTGCTAAAGAAATATAAGTGATATGCAGATTTCCAGGTAAAATATGCTAGTGAGACAAGAATGGGAGAACAAGGAAACTATGGTGCTGAGTTAGGGTTGAGGAACAGCGTAATTGTCAGGGTGAATGATTCGGGATTAGGAGCAAGTTGTTTCCCCAGTGGGTCTACAATGTTGGGTAGGGGATGGGGGCAGAGTAGGATTCATAGGTACCATATGCTTTGAGCCAGGAATGGAGGTACCAATGAGATTTCCAGTGACACTGTTATGCTGAGTTTGGATATTTGCAGGGTCATTGCACGGCTGAATGTGGGAAAGGGGGCATAGAGATATGGAGGTATACTGTATTCTGTCCCAAAGATGATAGCACAGGGACATTTCCAATGACGCTGTTGTGATGAGCTGAGGATATGTGGAAGTGGTATTTGCAGGGCCAGTTTTGATTTGAGGATGGAGAACCATGTGCTGTGACCCCGGAATTGAGGCACTGTTATATTTTCAGGATGCTGTGATGCTAAACATATAAAATATGTTACCAGTATTATACAAAAATATTGTTTATGCAGAAATCCTGTGAAATAAATGCATCAACTGCAACACAAAAACTGTGCATGTTTTCCCATGACTAAAACATGCAGAAAATGTGCATATACACTCAGCCACCACTTTATAAGGTATGCCCATCTAGTATCAGAAAGGACTCCAATTTGCCTTCAGATAAACCACTTCCCGACCGATGATGGGATTATCCCGTCACGATCGAAAAGTTTGTTAATGACCGGTGGCGGGATAATCCTGTCATGCGGTACAATAAGTTACTGCTGTTGATGGATCCCCCCGGGGTCAGAGGCAGACCCTCAACAGCAGATTAGGAGGTCACAATCCTGTGATCACAGCAATAGCTGATCGCTTTGATCGCATAGCTGTGTCAGCCGTAGAGCTGGCAGCAGCTCACTGTGTTGTGCAGCTGCGAGTCGGCTGTGTGTTACAAACTGATACAAACAGGGCTATTCACTAAAGGGTGAAGAGTTGGGAGAAGTCAGGAGATGTGAACAATCTAGGACAGGGATGGCCAAACTGCGGCCCTCCAGCTGTGGTGGAACTACAAATCCCATGAGGCATTGCAAGATTCTCACAGCCACAGACATGACTCCCGGAGAGAGATGCATCATGGGATTTGTAGTTTCACCACAGCTGGAGGGCCGGAGTTTGGCTACCCCTGATCTAGGACAACATAGCTGAACTGGAAAGTGAACTGAATTAGAGAATTTTCCCAAATCAGCTATGTTGTCCTAGATTGTTTACTTCTCCTGAATTCTCCAAACTCTTCACTCTTTTGTGAATAGACATGATAGTATCACTGAGGAGAATACTGTATTCTACTCTGAGATACTAACAGGGTTATTCACAAAAGGGTGAAGAGCTTGGAGAAGGCAGGAGAAGTGAACAATCTAGGACAACATAACTGAACTGGAAAGTGAGCTGAATTGGAGAATTTTTCCAAATCAGCTATGTTGTCCTAGATTGTTCACTTCTCCTGCCTCCTCCAAACTCTTCACCCTTTTGTGAATAACCCTGTCAGTATCAATGCCCCTGTAAATAAAATAAAAATGCTTAGTGCTCCCTAGTTAAAAAAAAAAGTTTTAAAAATGTAACAAAAAGTAAAAAAGTTTAAAAAAGTAAAAAAGTTTAAGAAAAACTAATGTTAATAAAAAATGATAAGAAAATATAGTGCCGAGACTTCGGGTCTTTTCTGCCCGTGCGTGCCCGCTAGGGGGCGCGCGCGAGCAGAAAAAAATTGCCGTCTGGAGACGGCAACCCGCAGATGCAGCAGTGCCGTCCGTCCGTTTTTCTACTACGGGCGGACGGCAAGAGGTTAAAGATAGGAGACAAACAGACCACATTCTAAAATAGTTCCACACTAAAATTGTATTTCACGCCTTGTATTTTGTGACATATAACTCCCAAAATAAACTGAAATCCCAGACATATGCCAAAACTGTGAAAAATTAGTTTTTTGTATTTTTTATAAAACAAGAATTTACATATGCATATGTACATGAAATTAAAGCCCACCTTGTCCTTTGAAAAACTGTACATAATATGTGTAGGTGCAATGCATGAGGAAGATGGAAATTATAGTTAAACAAACACATAGCAAAAATGGCAAAATTGCTCCGGTCCCCAGGAACGAAAGCATTTTCTGTTGAATTGGTCAGTCAGCATTGATCCTAAAGCGGGCCAAACACCTAAAGATTGTCTGCAGATTTTCTATGGTCAGATGGAAAAAGTGCAACAGATTCCTCCATCTACGCTACACTGTGTGGCTGGAGCAATCTCCCACTGGGGCAAGCATCAGTATTCTGACTCCGATCGTTGTGATAGCGAAATATATCCCTTGCTGAGACCTCTATGCCTGGCCTGTATAAGCAGATATACTCACTGCGGACAATCCTCGTCAGATAGCTGAACTCGTCAATACCGATTCATTCAAAAGAGGTGTTTATTCTTTACATCAGGATTACAGCAGATGATAGGAACAGCAGATGAATGGTTATAGTATTGTGCGGTCAGAAAATGATGCCTTTCCTACATACTGTGCAGATTACATGTGTGTCCTTGTTACATGTGGCTAGTAGCTGTGCCATGACACAGGAAGTACTGCACACAGGAAGCAGGAAGGGGCTACACTAGGGGGAAATACATCGTCACATGAGGAATAATTACAGAAAGCATGTTTGTTACAACAAAAGGCCACTAGATGGCATAGGATAACACATGGATTTAGCTATGAGAAAATAGTTAGGCAAATCACACTATATAAATTCTAACCTATATAACAATGCTAATATTAACTGAGGCTATGCATCTCATATTCTATGCCCCTATTGGGGAGGCACAATCAGTATCTTGCTAGTTGGCCCCGCTGGCTCTCAAAATACCTGAACAACGCCTGCATCCGATCAGACTGTTCGGGTATTTTGACCTCCAAACAGATAACTGAGCAGCTGCTGAAATAAATATATGACATCGATAACCGTATTGCGGCATTGCAGCCCTTGAAGATAAGTATGAGGATTTAACTAGGGATGTCACTGACCTCAATAAAGAACTGGACGCTCTCCACGATGAAAACAAGGCCCTGCTCTCCAAACTGGAGGACCTGGAGAATCGATCCCACCGCTCGAACCTTTGGATTCGGGGCCTACTGGAACATGTCACCGACCTGTTCTCCACTGCTATCTCACTGTTTCAGGAACTGGCCCCAGATGTCCCACCGGACCGACTGGAAACATACTGTGTTCATGTAACGCTAACTCGCAAGAACCCAGATGACCCGCCTTGTGATAGCCTAGTGAAGCTGCATTTCTTCCATACGTTGTTTTCCGTTTAGCTGGGCACCTTTCGTTAGTTGTCGTACCCCGCCAGTCCCCGCAGTCTCTTTTTTGTTCCTCTCTTCTTTTCTATGCTGCACTTTCTCTACCCTTTCCCTCCCCTCCCTTACTCAATTTTAGTGGCTACCAATGTTTGTTTAGGGGCCACAATGCCCCCTCGTGGTTTCTTTGTGTATATTGTTTGTACCGTAATGGTAATGACCCTGCTCTTTACTTACTGCCTTTCTGTTACCATGGTGGGGTCTCCATCTTCTAATGGTGGGATTGCGTACTCCTGCCCTTTTCTTGAACCGAATATGTTGGGTACTACTGTTGTATTTATGCACATTACTTTGTCTGATTATGTTCCTGTGTTATTCTTATATTTAGTTTTTTACTCAATAAAATTCTTTGTAAAACAAAATGCAGGGAAAAGAGTGAAAGATTTAGGTGAAATAGTTGTGCTCCATGGAGTCCTACAGTTTGTCATATTACAAGACCAGTCCAAAATTCTAACCAGGACAACCGCTGACCAGTAGCATCAAAAATCCAGAGCGCCCAGTCCACCTGACTCATTGGCAAGGGTAAGGCAGTTATGTTGTATCCTGGGTGGTTTGTGATATCAGATACATTTCATTATGGTAGGCATCAGTTGGTGAAAGAAGAGCGAAGGTAAGGTAATTGGCAAAATCTGAAAGCGGAAGGGAGATCAAGGAAGGATCAACATTTTGACAAGCTTACCAAACCAGGTATAGAACAATTTGTCCCATTTTAAAAGTTGTCTTTTGGTGGATTCCAGAAGGGGTAGTTATAGAGATAGAGATCATTAGGGTCATGTGTCAGTTTAGTGCCTAAGTAGGTAATCCATTAGAGATCCAGCAAAAAGGGACAGATTGCTGGGGGGATAGTGTCACATCATGACTCAGGGAGACATTCATGGCCTCTGATTTATTATAATTAAATTTTATGAGGTGAGAGAGATCTAGGGTTGCCACCTTTTCTTCAAGCAAAACCCGAACACTCTAGCGACGTGCGGACATTTTTTTGGGAGAATGAATCGTAGCTTATTAATATGTAAAAAACGCCACCCAATCATATGTAAATATCAAAGTTGAGACTATTTTCAGTGGGGGGCCAGTAGCCCCTATCTTTATTATGGTTGTCCCTGTCTGCCTGACACCTTGTGTCCAGGTTTCTGCTGCCATGAAACCCAGACACAGCATTCAAAACCTGGACTGTCCGGGTGAATCCTGGACAGGTGGCAACCCTAGAGAAAGTCGTAGAGGTCTTTGTCATGAAAAGTGCAAAAAAAACTGGGAAGAGGGGGCAGCCTTGTAATGTGCCATTTGATATGGGCAGGAATCTCAAGTCTCGCTGATGTTCAGGGACTCCCCCTCTATTAGATAGCGGGATGTCTGTATGGGGAAACTAGCAAACAAGGTGCCATTGACTCTGACCTCTGCTTCGAGGAAGAATACAAGGACATAACTGAGTGGAGCACTGGAAGGCCTAGGCTGAGGAAAAATTGCCAGGCTACTCTGTCAAATGCCTTTTCAGCCTATGCCACAGAACTAGAACAAGACTGTAACAGTTTTTAGTGGCTGAATAGCAAATTTTTAAGGTCTATAAAACAGAGCATAAAGAGAGACAACTAATGAGGAAACAAAAAAGAAACAGGGATTTGGTTAAGGCTAGAGTAGGCCAGTCCCTTCAAATGAGGAAGATTTGGGAGCTCAGTATTGCGCAACCCAAGCCACAGCACAGTCCTCCCAGGCTGAACATTAGGACCCGGGAGGAAGCGGGCGGGCTCGCTCTCTCTCCAGCACACAGAGCGGTTCTCCACTGCCAGAGTCGGCCAGTCATTTCCTGAAAACCGGCAGCATGAGCAGAGGGAGCCTGGTGGAAGATGCGGCCACGGCCTCCAGTTACAGAGACTTCAAGGTGGAGCACTTCCACCTGGAGCTCGATGTGGACACCCAGGCCAGGAAGCTGAGCGGCTCGGAGAAGCTGGAGCTCCGGGTGCTGAGAGAGAGCAAGGAGCTGAGGCTGGACACTTACTCCAGTCTGAATATACTAGGGGTATGGGAAGAGCCGAGTGCCGGGGAACGGAAGAAGCTGCCATGGGACAATCAGCCCTTCACTAGCTATGGCACTGTCACTGTCATCAGCCTGCCCGAGCCTGTCCCAGCTGGTACCCAGCTACACATCACCATAGAGTACGAGGTCGGAGACAATCCAGGGGTGAGTTACTTCTCTATCATCTAACGTCAAGTGGGCTCATTGCCAGGTAACCGCACAATGCTAATGATGTGTACTGTCATATCTCATATACTTGTGTTCAGCTACAAATGAAAGTCAGCAAAACTGAAACAAAAACCGCTTTGGAAACGAATTCACTAAAGTGTGTGCGATCATTTTCTGTGCATGGTCCCTTTTTAAAAAGTCCTGCGCCTAATTCACTAAAGCCATGGGGCGGTTTCGATAATTGTTCCGTCGCGTGCGACAAATCCATGTAGTTCCTTTTTGTGCCACTTTCACAATGTGTCACTTCGATTGCAACAGATTCAAAAATAATTCCCTCCTGTTTTATAGATTAGAAAACTGGAGGTGACTAAAACAACTCTAAATTGGCGTACAGAGACAGACCACAGTGTAGAGATTGGGGCCACACTGTGGAGGAAAGAGCAGGACATGTTTGCATTGCTCTTTACTACATGGCAGCTTAGAGCGTATTGGTTGCTAGGATGCTGGCAGCCTAGCAACCAATGACAAATCCTCAGCCCTATTCAGCTGACATCTGTGAGATTCCACGGCTGACAGCTGAATGTAAACAAAGGGGTGGGATGCTGGCTAATGTCCTTACCAAATATGACATGACAGTGGCCCTATTTAGTCAATAAAGTCAGCCAGCATCCCCGCCTCTTTGTTTACATTCAGCTGTTGAATTTCCTGGCCGGTGATCGATCGAAAGTTCGAACTTATCGAGTTCTGGGACCGCATGACTTCCGGTTTCCTTAGAACTACGAGGTTTGCGCACAAAACTTCTTCTGCATGAGCGCCATCCGCGGCATTGCTCTATACACATGCACCACAGCAATAAAGTAATAAAATGAACTCGGATCACAGTAATCAAGCACGTTATTAATCTGAGTTGCCCCACTCAAGCGGCGGCCATATTGAGTGGGGCACAGGAGATAAATAACGTGCTTGATTACTGTGATCCGACTACATTTTATTACTTTATTGCTGTGGTGTATGTGTATAGGGCAATGCCGTGGATGGCGCTCGTGCACAACAAATTTCTTGCTCAAAGCTCGTAGTTCTAAGGAAACCGAAAGTCATGCAGTCCCACAACTCGATAAGTTTGGACTATCGATGGAACACCGGCAGCTGACTGAGGCTGGAAATGGGTCATTGGTTGCTAGGATGCTGTTGGGCTGCACAGCCAACAACGTCCTGCCAACTGATGACACTGTAAGCCGACAGCATTTGAGCAACCTAAGGACGCTGTGCAAGTTGGAGGGCTGCATATGGACTGAGGATGGAACATCCATGGTATGAACACTCTGTTCTCAGTGTGCCCCTTCATGCAATAAATTCATGTAGCTGTCTGCAAAAAGTTTCCCAGCACACTTATCATCTAGCCTGCAAAAAAACAAGGAGGTTTTAGTTGCACAACCTTTTTGAAATATGTGGAAGCCACACTGCCTTGTCAAGGCTCCTCTGTATAGTGTGGTCCTAATTCTAATCTATGAGAGCCTCCATCTTGGAGCATAAATAGCAAAGAATGAATTGGGGGCAGGTTCACCAGGAGATAGACCATTCTTCCTTAAAGGTACAAGCCCCGCACATCACAACAGTAGCTGAAGCCCCCCAGCATGTCCCCACACCAAATACAACAAATACAAAGTTGTGCAACTAAAACCTCTGTTTTTAACCCTAATAGTTAGACAGTGTCATTTGTTTTTTTGTTTGTTTGCACGCTGGCGGCTGAGTGTGCTGGAAAAGTTTGCTTTTGGACTGTGTAAAGCCCTTCCATGTGCACCTTACGTTAAAACTACCTATTAATTGATGAGTGCATTTACCATTTGTATTGCTAGGTACATGAATCTGTCGCAGGTACAACTCAATTCTAAAGAGTGTCCGCTGAATTCCAGGGAATGTCTGTTCATTTTCCTTCTGAGTTTTCATTTTTTGTATTCGCCTTTTTTCCCCCTGTAGCTGTCATTTATTTGTGTGCACTTTGCCTTCTTATCTATAGCTTTGCTGACTCGGTTATTTTACTTCCATATATATGTTGATGATTCCACAAATTTACCCTCTTTATGATGTGGCTGCAACACAGAAAGTTCCCTATTTGTCACCTTGTTATACTGAAGGACAATAACTAAACTATGACAGAGGAAGAAGCATTCTTTTGATTGCTCCCAGTTTCAGCTGGAGGACTGTTTTGTACAACATGTGATGGACATCCAGGGACAGAGATGCAGGCCCTGGTGGTCTAAGGGGTGGTAAACCTAACTTGTTATGGTCAAATATACATTGAGGGAGATGTATCAAAACTGGAGCAGATAGAATCTACCTATGGCATCCAGTCTGCTTCTATCTTTCATTTTCAAATGTTAACTGAACAAACCCAAGCTAGAAGCCGATTTGATTGTCATGAGCGACTGCTCCAGTTGTGATAGTTTCCTTCCATTTGCATAAATGTTTCACACATCAAAGCACATATGTTAGGACCCTTAGGCCTGTCAGTTTTTCAGGCGGTCCTGATTGGATACCCAGTGTATGTCTATGGCCAGCTGGATCTAAACAGACGCGTGTCCATTTACATCCACTTGCCCCTGGTTCCCGGCCAGGTCAGGAAAAACAAACAGAACAGTGTTCTGTTTCTCCGGACCTGATCATGCCGGATCGGGGGTCATCTGGAGTAAACGGACACACGTCTGCTTACATCTGATTCCCCATAGCCTGACATGGGGTCCGGTCATTTCAGCTATTCTTTTCCATCACAAGATGGATGAAAAAACTGGATGGACATAGATGTCACAGCGGTGACATCCAATCTATTCCACACCGATCAGGAGGGGATCTGTGCATGGATCCTGATCGGATAGTGTGAAAGGGGCCATAGAATGAAAACCTGTTCTAATTGTTTTTACAGGAGGAGATTGAGGAGCATTCTTTTCTATCCTTCTGCCAATATCTGATCTAGGTCCCCGGTAGCAATAGTTCTAGTTTCTTTCGCCGTTTCTCCTGCCCCATCTGCTGACAATTGAATGTCTAGCAAATTCAGCAAAACAGGAGAGGAATTCCATCAAAAGTTGAAAGAGGTCTTTTAGATTACATAAAACTGCAGGATAAGAGAGCTTTGGGTTCTGTTGGCTGGGGGGAGATTCAGGAAAATATGATGTGGCTTTTTTTTTGCAGTGTAATTCAAGATTTAGAAAATCCAGAGCACTCCATACAGCAGTAGACCTTATTCAGTGGTGCTATGGCGAAATGACTGATAGGGTCATCAAAGCAGATATCAAAGACTATATAAAATATCATCATTCACCCACACACCATACTGAAGGATTAAGGTAGGGCATTGATTCATCACCCATCAAAAGCAACATTGCTTATCACTACTGCCTGAGATAGAGGCCCCCAGCAACCTCAAAATGTTTCTTTTTATCGGTGATGAATAAGTGTTCTACCTTTTAAGTATGGTGTATTGGACACAGGCATTGCTCAGGTATTTTGACAGCCAGTGGGGCCGACTAGCAAGAAACTGAAGCTTGGCCCAGTGGGAGATTCCTCCGTCCACACAGTTTAGCATAGATGGAAAAAGTGCAACAGCTTCCTCCATCTGAGCATAGAAAATCTGCAGATATCTATAGGTGTGTGGCCGCTTAAGAGTTGGATTATGATTAGTAGGTCTTGTGCTTTGTGGTATTTTATTGCATAAGTCCATTAATGTCAGCAATTTGAAGACCTTGTGTCACATCATGTGTCTCACTTGTACAGAGTCCTCTGGCTGTAAAGCTTTCATCCTCAATAACTTTGTAGCCTTTTCCTAACTCGGCAACAATTTCTCAATCTGGAAAGCCCTTTGAGACTCAGTTTTGCTGTGACAGGCGTTTTGCATGGATATGTATTGCTCACCATGACTGCAGGACTTTGTACTTTACCCCTATCTCTTCAAGACGTTATAATTCACTGCTTGGTAACGGCCATCACATTTTATTTCCTTTTTGGTTCACTTTGAAGTTGTGCCATTCTAGTACTAAACAGGGCAGATATGGCATTGCTACATGCACCCGCTACTTGTAATTTCTTACAATGTCACCAGGCACTGTTGCTCATATTCTGCATTGGTGCTTCTAGTATACATCTATGACAATGGCGCCATATGTCAGGCCCAGTTTGTTAACAAAATTAGATGTAATTAAGGCTGTTTATAGGCATACAAAGGTGGTTGGATTTCAAGGCATCAACTGGCCAGTGGTCACATAAATGTGTATGTTCAACCCAGTGTATGGAGTAGGGAGCAGGGAAGGAACATAGGCATGCACTTTCTTCCACTGAATTATTTTGGGTTAAACACTGTGAGGAGATAAGATGTGCTCAGAGAGGAATGTGTATGCTACCATTGCTGATCTTCTCATGGAAGTACTAGTCTTCTGGCTTCAGGGCCCATTCCCACCACATCCAGATCATCTCCAGACCAGATTGTTTTCCGGGCCCTAAATGCATCCCAATGTATCCCTATGCTATTTCTGGCCTCTGTTCACACCACCACAGTTCGTTCCAGACCAGAAAAAAATACTGCATGTCTCATTTTTTTAATGGTCTGGAATGCACTGTAACGCATGGAAACGCATGCAACACACTGGAACGCAGCTGAAAGCCCATTTTAAACTGGAGGGGGGAAAAAACAGCTTCAGAATGCTGTAAAATGGATGTAAAAACACGGCAAACCGCAATACACCGTGTTTCAGATCTGGTCTGGTATATGGTATGAACCTGGCCTTAATATAATTTGAGTCACTGACCAAGAACAATGTTGCAGCAAGTAAAGGCATAGCTCCCATTCTGCATGCCTATACTAGTCAGTGACTCACAAAGCACTGAAGTTATTGGATCAGCATGATAGACCAGCACTTAGCACTTTCAAAAGGAGAAATTGGCAGTTAGTCAACATAGTCATGTGAAAAAGAAAGTACAAGCTCTTTGAATGTCATGGTTTTATGTATCGGGACAATATAAAATCATCTGGTCTTGAGCAGGTCTTAAAATTCTGTAAATACTACAACAGATGAACAACAAATGACATATTATACGGTGTCATTATTTATTTTACAAACATTAAGCAAAAATAGAGAAGCCATGTGTGAAAACCTAAGTACACCTTATGATTCAGTAGCTTGTAGAACCACCTTTTAGCAGCAATAATCCAGGGGTGTGGAAAGCCTGGGACATGCAGTTTCGGGCACCGGGCAGGTAGTTTTTTGTACGTTTAGCCCTGGTTCGGTCAAGCAGCGCTAAATGTACAGTGAGGAGCCGCTGCATGTTTTATACCAGTGATCTGATCAGATCACTTGTATCAAACGAGCAGTGATCTTGTCCAGGGCAAGCCGTGGTTTTCGGGGCTCCCCGCTCCTCCTGGGACGACCCGGGACCACGGCAAATGAGTTCAGGATGAAGAGCGGGGAGCAAAGCGGAGAACGCCCGTTCTCCGCTCTTTGTGTGAGCACTGAGACCGACTCACTGTAATCACAACGCCACCTGTCTCAGTTGTCAGAAACTTCAAAGATCTGCTCTGTGTTGGAGGGCAGGTTCCATAAAGAGAACCTGTCACCTCTAAACTATCACAAACGGGCTTATAAACCTCTGTGATGGGAATAAAATGTAAGTGAAAAAAATAACTACTTAAATTAAAAAATGAAAACCAACCCCCTTGCTCCCCCCGATCTGCATGCAAATAAACGCACGCGTAGGACACTGTGTGTGTGCGTGTTGAGTGCTGCCGTCATTCCACTCTGTGCCATATTGTGGTAGCCAGGCAGCAGAACTCTCCTACACGCACAATGTGCATTAAAGGGTAAGTTCACTTTCCCAGGTAACTTGGGAAAATGGAGCTAACCGATCAAATCTGGCCCTGTCTCTCCCAATCCCCCCTGCTATACTTAGCTTTATGGCGAACAGTCCTTTCCCCCCGCCAGTACGGGCGTACTATCTGTACCTGTAGTGCTGTCCAGCGCAGCCCTGCGCTATGCATTTTGAATTTCGCAAATTGCAAGCCCTCATTGGTCAGCGTGGTCAAATGCGTCTTAGCACAGTCCAATATGGTTTTGATTAAAACTATTTTTTTTGTATTGGGAAGAGTGGATTTTTATGAACAAGTAGTTTTAAAAAAATGTCCAAACCCCTGAATAATTATTGAATAAATAATAATAAAGTCATACGGAAAATGATTATTGATCAGTGCCTCAAATCGTTGTGGAAGATTCTTGGCACACCCTTCTTTACATTGCTTCAGTTCATTGAGGTTTGCAGGCATTTGTTTATGCGCAGCAATCTTAAGGTCCTGCCACAGCATTTCAGTCGGGTTGAGGTCTGGACTTTGACTGGGCCATTACAACACCTTGATTCTTTTCTTTTTCAGCCATTCTGTTGTAGATTTGCTGGTGTGCTTTGGATCATTGTCCTGTTGCATAACCCATTTCCGGCCAAGCTTTAGACGTTGGACAGATGGGCCTCACATTTTACTCTAGAATACTTTAGTATACAGAGGAGTTCATGGTTGACTCAATTACTGCAAGGTGCCCAGGTCCTCCCGCTGCAAAACAAGCACATATCACATCCCCTCCACCACCGTGCTTGATCGTTGGTATGAGGTGTTTGTGTTGATATGCTGCGTTTTGTTTTTGCCCAATGTGGCGCTGTGCATTATGGCCAAACATCTCCACTTTGGTCTCGTTATATTGTGGAGATGCAAGTTAGAAGGGAATTGTGTAATCAGTTTTAACACAGGAGTTGCTCCAAATATGGTGAAAAAAGGTAAGGTTGGAGTTTATCTTTAAGAATATATATATTGGTAGCCAAGAGGTTTTGGAACTTGTGTACCATTAAATATTAAACTAAATATCCCATGGTGTGATAGATGTTGAAACAGAACTTCGGGCAGAGAGGCATTTCTGATGTATAAAACAAAAAAAAGTTATCTCTAATGAGGTTTCTGCCGCCATGGGTGAAATTTATACATTTTATACTACAGAGCAGCGATCCGGAAGGGGCATAAACTTCATCAGAGGTAACCTCCTCTCTCTTCTTGTGTAAAAAAAAAAAAATGACAAAACCTTTCTTCCTGGAGTTCCACTCTAAGGTTTAGGCACTACCTAGCACTGGGTAATTTAGAACTATTGAAACGGTCTAGATCAGGTATGGACAAATTATTATAAAATTCAGAAGCCAGGCAGATTTTTTTTTTTTAGGAGTCCGCTCTATTCACAACAGCTAGAGAGAACTCAAAAGTTAGGCCGTAACTTTTATCAGAAGGTTTGGCTACCTGGCACCTGTAATGTGTTTATATAGCTTAGGCCAGGTTCACACCTGCGCGATCCATGACCTCGCAGCAATCGTGCACAATGCTGCACGGATTGCCATGCGGTCACAGAGTCGCCCACCACTGCGCTGTTGGTGCCATTATTTTCTAAACAGCCGTACGCCGTGTGTCGCAAAAAAAAAAAGGTACACCTACCTTCTTTCTGCAATTGCCGTGCGGATGTAACCTCATTAAAATCAATGGGGCCACGCTGAAATCGCTGTGTACAATTGCGCATGATCTTGCAGTCCCGGGACGCCCTAATCGCCCAGGCCTGCACCAGCCCTTACAGTTTTAATGGCTTAATTGGCAGTGGGAAAAATCAATGTAATCACTGATATTAGTAGTCTTGCAAACTGCCACTGCTAATCACATGAACCACTGTTAAAATGTCATATGATGCTGAACCCATAACTGTTTTTTTCTCCCCAGTAGTTTCACATCATTCAATTAATCTATCTACAGGTATGCTGGTTGGAACCGGAGCAGACAGCAGGGAAGAAGAAGCCTTACATGTATACACAGGGTCAAGCTGTTTTAAACCGCTGCTTTTTTCCATGCTTTGATACACCTGCTGTTAAAAGCACTTATTCAGCAAATATAAAGGTTAGTACATTCTAGACTATTACCAGTCTCCTTGTAATGTGATTTGTCTATCTTTCACACTCGCGTTTGTGGAAGCACCTCCATGTTCAACACTCAGATTTCCATGTTATTTTTCGGCCTGTTCACATCTGAGCGATGCGCTGTTGCTCAACACTCAGAAAAAGTGCGGGAGCTTCATGAGGCATGATTGCTTGTTTTTGGCCCCAATAGACCAGTAAAAGCGCCTAACAACCAGTAACTAGCTTTCTATTGGCGAAAACAAAGTGGCTCAAGCCTAAAAAACATGCAAAAACTGTGTGTAGAAAAAAACCTGTGTAAAATGGAATCTTGCAGGTGGTATGGTATCTGTAGATATAACTGTGAGGATAGGTTAGATAGATTAGATAGGTTGATTGATGCAGGAAATTGCAAATAATGGAATCATTGAAGTCTACTGCATCACTGGGATTTGCACATACAGTAGGTGACAACATTGTTTGAACTAGACACAAAGTAAAAGCTGAAATTCATAGAACCTTGTCTTGGCTTACAGAAATGTACACTTTACTCAGTATGTGATCCTTGCTCTTTTAATATTTTCTTTACTCTCTGCATCTCTGGGGTTTGCATACCGCAAGGGTGGACAAATTATTATGGAATTCAGGAGCCAATCTGTCCAATTCAGGAGCCAGCAGCAATGTTTGTTTTAACAGTCAGCTCAATTGACAATAACTAGAGAAAACATCAAAAGTTGGGTGCCAGGTGTAAATTTTAAGTAACATTGGCTGCCTGGCTCCTGAAATTTGTCCAGGCCTGGCATACAGGAAGTGCATCCACTGTCTGTATATTAAAGGGTTCCTTGCATCCAGCTCTGAAATGTTTTCATGGCAGGGGAAAAAAATGTGAATGAACAGGCCTCCAGCTTTTAGGCATGGCCATGATAACATTTCTGTAAAGGCACCAAAGTGTTACGTAAATTGCTAGTGAATGTTGAGTCATTGGACTGGATATGCCTTTTTGGCCACAAGATCTTCCGATGGCCATATGTATAAGGCCTTAGAGTACAATTAATATTGTAGCTTCTGCCTAGTTATCATTTTTAATGAACTTGTACTGGTTGCCTAGATCCTTCCATTCCAGCATTCACAGTGGATATGTATTCATTGTTTGCAGGTTCCTGAAGGTTTCACAGCAATTATGAGTGCCGACACCTGGGATCGTAATGGTGACACATTCATCTTCAAAATGACGCAACCTATTCCTTCTTATCTTGTTGCTCTAGTAGTTGGGGATATTGTTTCTGCAAAAGTGGGGCCAAGGTATGCGATTCATGATATTTAACCAGAGCCCTGTATTTTGTGTTAGGCTCTTCACTGAAAATCTCTCTGTTGTGTTTTTAGGAGCAGGGTTTGGGCAGAACCATGCTTGATTGATGCTGCCAAGAAAGAATATGATGGTGTAATAGAGGAGTTTCTTACTGTAGGGGAAAAACTATTTGGGCCGTATGTATGGGGCAGGTGAGTTTCTGGTCATTTTTGCTCTACTTTGGAAGTGTAACACTTTCATGTGTATAAGGCTTCGGTCTAGGTTTTTAAAGGATAACTGTACATTTAAAACAATTTAACTCTTCTTTTTTTATTATTGTTGTATCAGGGAATATCAAGCAATTTTGCTTATTCAACATATCTTTGTGCTTTGAGAACTGTTGTCCAAATCGGGACATTTGTAAACATTGCCCTGTTTACAGTTAGCTTGTCTACAGTCTGCACTGTAACTGTACACAAGGAATCAGAACAAGGAATTCATCTGCTTTACATACCTATTTGATTTTATGTTTTCACAGCTAATTCATAAATGTAGGAGCTGTGGATAATTCCAGCTAATACTTGTTTGCGACAGACAAAATAAAACATTGACTGTTTTTGTTACTGAACAGTATCTTAAGTTGTACTAATGGTAACCCTTATACTTCTTAAGCTGGCCATACACTGGGCTGATTGAGGAAAAACCCTGGATTTCCCCATGCGCACTAAATAGTGTGGATGGGGGAATTTTCCCTGCCAAGCTATTGTGTTCTGATAGCTGGCACCTATGGCTGTCAGAATACCCAGACAGTGATTAAAGCTGATTGGCTGCAATGACTGTTTGGCTGGGCACACACCTTACAACCATCCCAAGACTTTTGTCTTGGAATGGTTGTAAGGTACTTAAAAAAAAACGTACGATCTGCCTATCTTGCGTAGGCAGATCGTACTTGCAATGATCGCAAGCCACGCCCCCTGAGGGGCGGGCTTCCGATGACCGCAATGCCGAACGGGCAGTGTGCGCTTGCTCACACCGGCCCGTCCGGCTTTTATCTTGCGAACATGCTACAGACCCGCCGAACATCGTACGATGCTCGGCGGGTTTTGAAACATGTTCGTAAGTTTAAAGTCGTGCGACCTTACAGTAGTAGAGGTCGCACGGCTTCCACACATCTTACGATAATCGTACGATCGCGGGATTTCCCGCAATTATCGTACGGTGTGTGGGGACCTTTTGGCTGTCAATTTTCCACCTGGCTCCTTCAACAGAAGATTAAAAAATGTGACTTTTGTGGAATGGAGTGGTGTTGGCAGGGCCACACTTAGCTCGAATTTTGGTCGAAGTCAGCAGGACTTGGCTGAAAGTTGTTCAGTGTATGGCCAGCTTTAGAGACAGTAGTTCTGTAGTGAGCCTATGTGCCTTACAACACCTGGGTGCCATGCTAGATTGATGGATATTTTTTCATATTTTTGTTTGGTTACAGTTAACCAACCCCCTTCAGTCGTCTTTTCTTGCAGTGCAATTTAAGGCTTTCCTGGCAAATACTAGTTATACTGTCTCTCTTATTAACCTCCTGTATGCCATTATAAAGTTTTCAGCTGTTATTGTAAACTGTAAACCACGACTAACTTTCCGGGTATCTGACTTTTCAGGTATGATGTCTTGTTCATGCCTCCATCGTTTCCATTTGGTGGTATGGAGAACCCCTGTATCACTTTTGTCACCCCATGTCTGCTGGCTGGCGATCGTTCTCTGGCGGATGTTATTATCCATGAAATATCCCACAGCTGGTTTGGTAACCTGGTGACCAATGCTAACTGGGGAGAGTTCTGGCTGAATGAGGGTTTTACTATGTATGCCCAGCGGAGGATTACCACTGAAATCTCTGGTAAACCCTTACAGTGTGTTGCTGTCATTGTATCTCTTCTGAGACATGCTATTCATACTACTTTTTCTGTCTAGTGTACAATGTTCCCGTTTTGTCCATCTTACTGATATACTAGAATAAAGTTTTTTCAGCTCTTGTTATCTATAGTCATCGATAATGATCGAATCCTATTTGCAGGACATGAGTACAGTTGTCTGGAAGCAGCCACAGGAAGAGCTCTTCTCCGTCAGCACATGGACTCATCAGGAGAAGACCATCCATTAAACAAGCTCAGAGTCATATTAGAACCAGGTGAGTGAAAGCTTTTACTGTCAGTACTGTAGTTATGCTAGTTACACTTTTACTTTAGTGGGATTCTGGTTTCCTACTTCCCCATTCTTTGAACTGCAATTGCCTTTTAATTTTTTACCTGGTAAACCTGGCAGTAACACTTTTTTTATCCTATGGTGACAGCCCTCAATCGCTGTAATGTAACTATAGAAGAGCAGAGTTATCACTCTAGGCTGCGCTCCTTATTTGGACTACAAACCCCTCCCCCATTCATCATCTCCGTAACATGGGGGGATTGTATTCATCAGAATGTAACTGGGCAGAGCTGATAACTCTGGTTGGGTTTTCAGTGCAGCATAGGAAGTTACGAGCTTAATGGATTTCTGGCAGGATCACCAGGTATTTTTCTGTACTCATTATTTTCTGCCCCTTTTTATATATAGTTTTAGTCAAAGTCCAGTAGAAATCATAGGAGTCACACAGAGAACATGCAATCCATTATCAATGGAGCCTTAAAGGAAACTGTGAGCAGCCACTGCTAACCTGTTTTTTAAAGTTGGCTCCTGTCATCTTGCTTAGTGACTGTTGCGAGGCAATCCTGGGGGTTTGGGAATATTGACTTCTCCTGCTTGGATGGTTGTGGGCATGACAGAGAATAGTCTGACACGAGACTGAGCGGCATTGAGAGGACCACATGGAAGAATTGGGGAAAGGTGAATATAAGCCCGGGGGACTAACCCAAAGAAGTCGTAACTGCACTAAAAGCTTGAGATCAGTTTTTGGTTCGCTTTTATTCCTCCAAATGGGTTAATACAAATGCATTGTAAACGATTCTTGTGCATCTCAAATACCCTTTGATTTGTAGTGGTGCACCGAAATGAAATTTTCCAACCAAAAATAAAAAATTAGTTTTTTAAATTTTTTTTTTTTTTATCTATTTTGATTTACTTTACTGCTGTGGGCTCTGGGGAAATATTAGGGATCTAAACATACCCCTGATATTTCCCTTTTGAAATAGAAAAAGAGATTGAGGACACAGAGTCCTAAAATATCTTTTTTTTTCTGTAGGCAGAGGCACAAGATAAAGATGCCAGAGAGGCTTGGAGGCATTGGGTGTGTGCAATAGCCAGTCTGCTATTGCAATTTGAAATGGCCAATAGCAGGCTGGCTATTGCACCTGCCCTTTGCCTGCTGTCAATCAGCAGAGTAGGACCTGAAGATCTATCTACCTAATGTCACCTTAAAGAGAACCTGTCATCTCCAATGTGCTATCGCATAGAGGGCTTATTAGCCCCCCCCCTATGTAATAGCATTGAAGTTAGCAAAAACAAAAGTTAAAAAGATTAAAGGAGAACTATGACATGAGTGATTTCCACTCACCTCATAGTTCTAAGCCGACCTGTGACAATGAGACTGTCACAGGTCGGCTCAGTAGATTGGGAGGTGAGCGAACACATACCGGGTTCCCTCACCTCTCGATCCTGTCACGGCTCTCTGCCGTGACAGGGGGAGGGGCTGGATTCCCCTCTCCGATCTGCCAGCGCTGACTGGCGGAACGGACAGGGGAGGGGGCAGGTACAGCTGGCTCTGCCTCTAAATAGGCAGAGCCAGCTGTCACTCACGCAGCTGGGCGGATCCCGTCATCTAAGTCGGGATCCGCTCCAGGTGCGGCGTCTCAGTATACCGCGAGCTGTAGCTCGCGGTATACTGAGCTTAGGGTAACGGGAGGACACTAGTTTGTGTCCTCCCGTTACCCCAAGGAGAACTATGGGGAAAAACACTGACCCCATAGTTCTCCTTTTAAGGGTAAACAAAATACATTTAAAAACACTAAAAAAATTTGGATTATAACGTGTTTAAAAAACGCTCTGGGTTAATATGCATTTTCTGTGTTTGCTGTGTAGGAGTGAATCCAGATGACACCTACAATGAGACCCCTTATGAGAAAGGTTTCTGCTTTGTCTCTTATCTTGCTCACCTTGTTGGGGATCAAAGCAAATTTGATAATTTTCTTAAGGTAAGAGTGTTTTATATTTACCTGGTCTGTATATGCATCTAAAGAGCACTGATGAATAAAGTAACCATTCATTAGACATTCAGAAATCTAACATACTGTACATTGTAATGAGATTGTACAATATACAAAGTTTTGTTTAGGCCATGTAAAAACATGCTGTAAAGTGAGGATGCTATAAAAATAATGCCATGAATAGTATATATTTATCAATTGGCAACCTGCAAAGTTCATAAACAGAGAAATCAAATCCCGAATCAAATCAATATTTAGTGTGTCCCTCCTTTGCCTTTTAAACCAGCACCATTTCTTCTAGATACACTTTCATGCAATTATTTAATGGATAAGTTCACAGACTTTTTTTTGGCTTTAGTTCTCTTTTAGGTCACAGGAGTACATTGACTCCTCGGGGCTTCCCAGAATGGCAGGCATTATGTACTTTCCATACGATTTTAAAGTAGGGACGCACCAATACTAGTATCGGTTCCGATTCTGAGTATTTGGGCAAGGACTCGTACTCGCCCAAATGCTCCGATGCCTAGCCCGATACTTGAGCTACTGGTAATAGGAAGCCGGGCAGTGAGTTATACAAGCTGCCCGGCTTCCTGATTGGCCGGGAAGCCGTCTCCATGCTCCCTCGTCACTTGTGACGGGGGAGCATGGAGCAGGCCAATCAGGAAGGCGAGCCGCATGTCATTAAAGGCCCCCTGCTTACTGATTGTCCAGAAAGCCGACTTCATGCTCCCTCGTCAATGGGTATTATATTGTGCACTAAGATTAACGTAAGTGTAATTTGTACTGGAATTTGTTGTTAATGAGTTGCGTCTGGCGAATGTAATAAAAAGGTAGGGAGATAAAATCAGATGGCGAGTATTGTGTACCTAATAAAGTTGGCCATGTTTAAAGGGCTGTCCTATTAATTGGTACTCTTCTTTCACAGTATTACATGTTGCAGTAGTGAGAAGATAATGCTCCTAGCATTGCAGTAATTGCCATTTTGTTTTCTTTTTTAGGCTTATGTTGACAAATTTAAATTTCAGAGTATAACTGCTGATGAAGCCTTGGCATTTTATTTAGATTACTTCCCAGAGCTTAAAGCAAAGAATGTTGATAAAATCAAGGGTAAGGCTAAATCAACACTAAATACTAGCCCTTATATTACATGGAGATGTGTTTTTCCTCTATGCCCGTACATTCTGTTATCTGTATTTTTTGTGCATTGTGTGTGTATGTGTATATACACTATATTGCCAAAAGTATTGGGACACCCCTCCAAATCAATGGATTCAGGTGTTTGTGAAATTTCCTTGCTACTAAATATTCCACGGTCAACTGTTAGTGGTATTATAACAAAGTGGAAGTGACTGGGAACAACAGCAACGCGCCCACAAAGTGGTAGGCCATATAAAATTACAGAGGGGTCATCGCATGCTGAAGTGCACTGTGTGCAGAAGTCGCCAACTGTCTGCAGAGTCAATAGCTACAGACCTCCAAACTTCGTGTGGCTTTCAGATTGGCACAACAACAGTCCGTAGAGACCTTCATGGAATGGGTTTCCATGGCCGAGCAGCTACATCCAAGCCTCACATCACCAAGTGCAATGCAAAGCGTCGGATGCAGTGGTGTAAAGCACGCCGCCACTAGACTCTAGGGAAGTGGAGGCGTGTTCTCTTGAGTGACGAATCACACTTCTCTGTCTGGGTTTGGCGGTTGCCAGAAGAACGGTACTTTGTGGGAGCAGTTTGGTGATGGCCCCTTCCCGTTCCAACATGACTGCCCACCAGTACACAAAGCAAGGTCCATAAAAACATGGATGAGCGAGTTTGGGGTGGAGGAACTTGACTGGCCTGCACAGAGTCCTGACCTCAACCCGATAGAACACCTTTGGGATGATTTGGAGTGGAGACTGTGAGCCTGGCCTTCTCGTCCAACATCAGTACCAAACATTCCCATAGACACACTCCTAAACCTTGTGGACAGCCTTCCCAGAAGAGTTGAAGCTGTTATAGCTGCAAAGGGTGGACCAACTCAATATTGAACCCTACAGACTAAGACTGGGATGCCATTACGGTTTATGTGCGTGTAAAGGCAGGCGTCCCAATACTTTTGGCAATATAGTGTGTGTGTGTGTGTGTGTGTGTGTGTGTATGTATATATCTAGCTATATCTATATATAGATATAGCTAGATCTAGATATCTATATCCTAGGATCTTGTCTTTATTCAAAATCAAATGCTTTATTCAGCTTAGATTAGGGGGACTCTTGCACTCTTCATAAACTGGGAAATGTGGCTATGACTTATTTTTGTCACAGTAGGGAACAATGAGGTTGCTGAAATATCTAACTGCTTAAATAATATTGTATCCATGCCAAAATGACTGAGTTGTGTGAAAAAACTAAGTAAATCTTGGTCTCATCTGCAGTTTGAGTAACCCCACAGAATGGGGGGTCTTAATCACCAAGCACAGGGTATTGGCCTTGGTATGTCACTTCCTATGGGGACATTACTGCTGAAGACCCCAGGAATTCTCTGTGTTTTTTACTTAAGCGGTGCCTGAGTTTGCACCCTAAGGCCAACAGTGGGCACCTGCGCCAGTTAAGACACAGAACTGAATGAATCACTCAAGTGATGGGCCTGTTTGCGGAAGTGATTTTCTCCATATAGCGGAGAAAAATTTTAGGTGTTCTTTAGACAGGACTAAAGAACACCTCCACCTCTTTCCCTTTACATGAAGAGGAGGGACTGTGTAATCCTTAGAGATAATTGGGAACAATATAATTGATAAGACTGCAGAAAAGGTAGGGAGTGCATGATTGACAGAATGAAAATATACTGTGGGGGGAATTTATCAAAACTGGAGCAGACAAAATCCGGAGCAGATTTGCACTGCAACCAATCGGCTTCTCTCTCATTTTCAAATCTTACCTGAGCCAACTGAATAGAGATGCTGATTGGTTGCCATGGGCAACTGTTCCAGATTCTGTTTGCTCCAGTTTTGATAAATTCCCCCCTATACTGTATATAAAGCAATATTAATAAAATAGTTATATTTTGCAGCCTGCCAGTCCTTAGATGCCGGGGCTGCATTCGTTTTGTTTTTTCAGGCTAAGAGCATTTTCAGCAAGTACAAAAAATATCTGTTGATCTTGATCTCAGAAGTGAAGTGCAGTGTCCTTGTCACTTCCTGTGAGCTACATCCTTTTATTTAATGTGTAAACTACTAATTACATCACCCTCCATGTAATGGAGGTGAACAAAGGCAGACATGTTGGAAGTCCAGCCCATATGATAAGCATTGCTCCCTCCATAGATGAATGATATGATAAATTATAGGTGCCAAAAGAACAGAAAGTGTGTTCTTTGCAGGATCGCCAGGTGAAAATACAGGGGAAAGACTGAAATTTTAAAAAACAACGCAGCTACCACATATAAGAGCTGGTAAGCTGTGATATACATTTTTGGGTTTGGGTTTAGATATGCTTCAACGGGTACTTTTTCTGAACAAGGATAAAAGGGCTTTCAGTGGTATATGTAACAGACTGAAGGGACCAACGACCAATCATGAGAAGTCTATTGTTTGGGTTTACATACCCATTAATGAAGAACTCTGGGCAAAATGTTTATTAACCCTTGCAGTGGGGCTACCT
>NW_017307264.1:27733-36627 GCF_000935625.1 Nanorana parkeri | reverse complement strand
CAAGAAGGGTTAACTGCTTGTTTTTGTCTAGGTGCTAAAAGTTCTACTTAACTGATCACCCGAGCCGATTTGTTCTTAGACCAGTCCGTGTAGATTCTCCACTGCATCGGTCTTAAGCACCATAAACCCATCAGGTTCTATACACCGTGTATAGGCGTGAGAACACTGATATATTCCAATGCTGCAGCGTAGTAGGAGACGGGCTTCAGAGATCCAAGAAGCAGGGGACCAGCTCAGCGGCTTGGGTGACTTTTTTTAAATTTTTTTAAAGCACTTAGACAAAAACAAGCAGTTAACCCTTGCAATGTAGGGTTAACGGGTTAATACGTTTTGCCCCGAGTTCTTCTTTAAGTAGAGAGTTAAACCACCTGACTGGCCCATCATGATGAGGAATACTTATAAGTGTTGTTATATTAGGCAGATTGCAACAGAAGTTGCTGAAACTCACAAGGGTGGGAGGGAACCCCAAAATGTAGTTATGACCGGAAGATCTGAGTATCCAAGACACATTAGAAGCCAAAGGCTGACTCCTTACCATGTCAACCTATAATCAAAGTATAATGTTTGAGTGGACTTGCCCTTTAACCTATACAGATATGATTGTAGATGTGCTTCCAGTTAATTGCAATCAACTTTTCTCTTTACAGCTAGTGGAATTGTTTAGTCTACCTCCATTTCTGCTAGCGGTTTCATCTTTTTGTTTTCACACCTCTGCCAGACAATAGTTTGTATATTTCCGATTCTATTGGAACTTGTAAATTGCACATCACTAAAGTGGTTTTTTTTTCTACTGTAGGCCTGGAATTTGACCATTGGCTAAATACTCCTGGTTGGCCTGCTTTCTTGCCAGACCTGTCCCCTGGTACTACTCTCATGAAACCAGCTGATGACTTAGCCAAGCTCTGGTCATCTTCTCCCCCAGACATGGAAGCTATTAGAAAAGTGGATGTCTCATCTTGGAAAACATATCAGATCATCTACTTTTTGGATCAGATTCTTGGGAAGTCCCCTCTACCACCTGGTGAGAAATTTGGTTAAGTAAAGCAATGGCACACTTGTGAGAGATAAATATGAGTAATTGAAATATAACCTATATACTTGATGGCGACCAATAACTGGTAGACAGATTTTATAGCATTTATTCTTTTGTTATCTATTATTCTTTCTGCCGAAACCTAATTCATTTTCATTTCTTATCCTGTTTTAAAAAAGGTAATGTGGAAGAGCTTGGAAAATATTACACAAAGATTTCTGAAGCCACCAATGCTGAACTCCGCCTTCGTTGGGCCCAGATTGCGCTGAAAAATGATTACCAAGATCATTTTCCTAAAGTTTGCGATTTCCTGCACAGCCAAGTAAGTGAGTGGGGAATGTAGCCAACATGTTTAGTAGGAGAAATTTTAAAACTGAAATAATTAGCATGTTCCCTAGAGCAAAATTAGCATTTGTTCTGCACACACTTTTTAAATTCAATTGAAATTGGCTTAATAGTTACCCCTATGTTAGTCGCGCTGTAGAAAGACAGCCATTCTTCTATTATAATCTTTGTAGGCATTAGTAATGCCAGCAAATATGCTGCAGTTCACCTATTCAGATACGGTGGTTTCTATGGTCTATGATTGTTAGCCTCTCAAAGCACAGGAATAAATTGTGGAAGCCCCTACTTGGCGGTATTACCGATTGTGGCTCGGGGTTAATTTTCAGTACCATAAGCAGTAACCCTGAGCAAAACTCGGCATTACAGGGTAGCATCTCTTACCTTGTCCACGATCCCCGCTGTGTCCCCTGGCCGATTCCGGGTTCCGTCCCTTGAGAACGTCCGCGTTGCAGGGGGAGGGAACCAGCGGAAATCTTAAGATAGAACAAAAAAGGAAAAAATAATCAAACCGCTAGGGAGGTTAATACATTACGGTATCCAAAACAAGGGCTCACTTTGCACTGAAAAACATCCTTATAGTCATTATATTTTCTTAAGCTCAACTCTACAAAACCATCAATTTAAAGCAAGCCGGTCAGCTTTTTCGAAGGCTTAAAGTGACCCTACCATCACAGATTGTGAATGCTGGATTTTCCCTTAGAAAATTTTTTATAACTGTCCAGTAAAGTCTAAGCCCTGGTTCACACCTGTGCGGGTGTGACAGCGAGTCTGCATCTTTTACATGTGTTAAGGTGTAGCGCGTTTGGACAGCACGTTTATACTAATGGGCTGCTCGACAAGTTATAATCGCACCAGGGAAGTGCATACCCTTTTTTAAAAAAGAGAAGCTACACCAAAATGCATGTTTTTTTGTTTTATGCATTCATTGTGCTACAATGCATGTTCTTTGGAAGGAACTTTTGGGGTGCCAGAATGAAGGCACTGCAGAAGAAGAGAAAAGACACGAGTACTGATCTGCGTTGTAGGAGCATACACATTTATCCCCCCCAGAATACAGGTGTGAACAGGGGCTTAGAGTGCACCCACCATATGGCTGGCTGTGTATAGATGGATCATCAAATACCATACAAAATGTTTACCCCGATGATTGTTGGGGCCAATCTATTTCTCCTCCAGATTCTTGTGTTGCTGGTTTCACTCATAAAAAGATGATCAAATGTACTTGAAAATATCTACAGCTGATACTGAGGACTTTTTTTCTTGGAGATAGTTGCTTAATATCACTCATTTGGTAAATGTATGCTGAAAAGAAAATGTGGGCTGCCATGACTGAACCTGCTTTGTGAAAATGTGCATTGCCTGATGGACACACAGACCCAGTGATGTCAGTACATTGGGTTACTGACATGGAAGAAATATACAGATCAGGAGTTCAGACTGCACTATGACTTTGCTTGCTGCATTCTTGTTCTGGGTTAGTGACTCAGAAGTAATAAATCCAAGCAAGTGTTTAGAAGGAGATCAGCAATGGCAGCCTTCTTATTTCCCTCTGTAGGTCAGATTACTTGTATCACTATTGAAATGTGTACCACGTATCGCTAGTCTGGGACTGGTTATTTCTGTTAGGGTTAAATATTAGTATTACATAACTTCAAAAAGTTTAAGTGTACCTGCTATATATATTATGCTATATTTTATACTTTATCTTTTGTGAATTTCCAATAAACATGAACGCATTTTCTTCTTGTGCTTCCAGGGGAAACAGAAGTACACATTACCACTGTACCGTGCTATGAAAGCTGGATCCGAGGCTGCTCTTGCTCTAGCCATGGAAACCTTCCAGTCTACATCTCCGCAGCTTCATCACAATGTCCGCAAATATGTGAAAAAGATCTTGGGCGAGTAGGGAACATAACACAACATGAAGAGAAAAACAACAAACAATATAATTTCATGCATTTAACATCTCCATCTCTCGGCATTCAAGAAATAGATTTTTATAGCTTGGCAATCAGAGTAAATTTGTGTAATGAAACTTTATAGTGTGCTTGTAGCATTCAAAATAAAATAATGATTACATAAAGTATATTTGTAAGGTGATTGACCAACTAGGACCGCTTCATTAGGGCTTTGAATAGCTGCTGCTAATTGGAATACTATGAATGCTACCATTAGCTTTGTAAGGTAAGAGAAATGGTATTCCAAAATGAAACTGACCCAGTGGGAGATTCATGCTCTGCATTTAAAATAGAATTCTAGGCAAGCTTTTCTTTTTCATTTTTTTAAATAAAGAAAACAGAGAAGGCTTTTTTTTACGATTACAGACCCCCAATGGATTGGCCAATATGTCCACATTCTCTTTTGCTATAGTGGAAATCTTAATCACGAGTAACAGTGTGACTTTAAAATATATCAATAGCTTGGTCTTACCTTACACATGAACAGCTGTAAACACTTTGTAAGGGATTTCATATTTCTATAAAAAGGCAAATCACAAATACACAAGCTTGCTACCACTAGAGATTTCATAATATGAATCGAAGGTACAGTTACTGGCAATGTTGGAGGCACAGTAAAAGAGGCATCACTGGTACACATTTCAGATTGGACCTGTCATGCTAGAAAACAAGCTGTTAAGCGCTTCACTCATCCCTTCAAAGTGACAAAGAGCTCAGGGGTTAAAACTTAAAAATGCGTTCAAGTACCTTAACTATTTAAAACATTTATCTTATTTGTGTATGACTCGGCTGTAGATCCTCAAATCATCTCTGAATTGGTGCTGACACTGCCCTTCCTTCTGGAGTGTGGCTACTTCTGTTCCCCATGGTCCCTGTGTGTGTTATAAAGTAGCCAGCACTCCAAGCTCGCTCCCATGATGGGGTACAATATCACATTTAGTTAATTTGTATTGAGATTGTAGTCCATCACAGGAGCGAGCTTGGAGCAGGGTCTACTTTACAAAACACACAGGGACCACGGGGAACAAAAGTAGCCACCCTCCAGAAGGAAGGACAGTGTCAGCACCAATTCAGAGATGATTTGAGGATCTATAGCTGAGTGATACACAAATCTAATACATTTTTGTTAATAGTTAAGGTACTTGAATGTATTTTTAAGATTCATCTCCTGAGTTTAGTGTCACTTTCAAAGTTTCACCACTAAAGTAGTAGTGTAATACATAAACCTGTCATGAGGGAATGCTCACCTGAAAAATGCCAGACACCTGGCTGTTATGCTGAACCACTGGCTTTAGAACTTTCCGATTCACTGACAAAGAACAAGTATGCAGAACAGGCAAGACAGAGGCCCCTATTTTGCATACCTGTATCGGTTGCTGTATTGCATTTGAGAGCCAAGCAACTAGCATTTCATGTGAGGTTGGTAGTGGTAGCCTCCATGTCTCTCCCATGATATGCCTTTATAGGGTTAGCTCAACTTTTCACAAAAAATGAAAACGTTGATTAACACATAATACCCTCCACCCACACCAACCACCCAGACAATATAATGGACACTTTAAAACGTAACCACGTTGAACGTGGAGCATGTATTCTTATTCACATTGGCCAGTGTGGTCACATGGTTGATGGTTGCAGTGTCCAATGACTGCTTGCAGTGGCAGACATAATGACATGATGTTGCTATTCAGTCTCAGGGGCTGTGTAGTGTCTGGCCTGCACAGCTGCGACGGTGCGACGTTTTTTGTTTTTTTTGTTTTTTTTTTAGTGTATAGGTGAAGTAACCCTTTAAGCCCTTATATTCCCTGGGTGCTTAATTTAATAGAATACCATAAAGAATGTATGCGGGGCCCAGGTTCCATAATTTCCTGTCTTCACTATTTATCTAAAGTAATTTATATGGAAAGCTGTACGCCACCATTTTTCTTATAATGGTTTTTCTAATTTTCGTCTCATCAAAGTCCACAACCACAGGGGAGAGTTTTCTAATTTGTCTATTTTGATGAAATTGCATTAAAGCTCTGGCATTTTTGTAATCATTTACCTTTTCCATTGTATTCATTCTTTGGTGTAATTGACATCTGAACAACGTTGACTTTGTGTAAAATGTCTTTACAGTGCTCTCCTGGGCCAGTTCACACCATAAAAAGCGCATTCCAGGGCAGTCAGGCTCTGGAACTCACTGAATCGCATTTCGGCCAACTTCCTGTGTTTATGGGCGGGAGGGGGCATTGAAGTCAATGACACCAAAGCCATGCCACCCACCCACGTGCCTGCATTCCGGTCCAGTGCAATCTGCAAAAGTAGCAATTGCAGCATTATCCCCCACCGCCCATGAATGCAGGAAGCCGGCCGGAATGCGATTCAGTGTGGTCCCGAGCCTAAACGCCCTGGAACACACTGTTTATGGTGTGAACTAGCCCTAAAAATCGAATCTTGCTTACCCTATTAAATCCTTTGAGTAGGGATGCACAGATACTTTTTGAGTACCAGTACAGATACTTGGCATTTTCATGAGAACTACCGTGGTTGCAGCTGGGACCTGGCTCTGGCACTCCACCACTGTCCTGAAATCATTAGTCTGTATTGTTTTAGAAAAACTGTCACATGACAATAAACAAAAATGTATCAGTACTTGTACTTGTAAGTACTCGGCAAGTACCAGTAATCGTACTCGCAAAACTGGTATCTGTGCATCCCTTTTATTTATAAAAACAAAATCGTACATTAAAACAGAGATGTACAAATCCCAGGAGCTCCGTGTGCTCCTTACACATGACAGCTGCCTCCTAATTTTTGCATTTTTCTCTAGTCTAGTCTTGGAGCTCAAAAGTATCGGTACATGTACTAGTACTTGTACCGAGTACTGTACTTGGTATCTGTGCAACCCTACCTTTGAGAATAACTTACTACATCCTGCAGAAAGTAGATAAAGCAGAATGTCTCCCCTTTTTTATGTGAAATACAAGGTAATGGTGAGAATCATGACAATGCAATAGATAAAAGAGGACTTTTAAAGTGTTTTTTGGAAAACAAATGGGTAAACTATGGAAGAAAAATTCCTTGTTTCCCTTTTCTTTCCTGAAACGGGAAGTGAGGGGAAATCTCCCAAAAGAGGAAAGAGAGCAATAAACACAAAGACATGAGCCCTTCCAATTTGGATGAAGTTACACTTTTTAGGTCTGAAAGTAGATTTCAATTTTTTTTTTAATTACTTCTAGTAGGTGGTATGATCTAGAACAGAACCCTATAATGTCTCCCATATGCGGATGATATAGAGCCTGGTTAATGGTTAAATCTTTGCTAAGAGAAATACAGAGTGCCATTGCTGCCCTTGTGAAAAGACTACTGTCATACTAATCCTTTGACGTCGGTAATTTCTTAGTCACTGACCTAAAAATTATTACATTCCATAAAGTCATAACATCAGATGTGCATGTATGCTACAGGTCAGTGTATACACTTGTAGATTTTTTTCAATTCAGCTTTTGGGCTGAACGGTGTGAATGGAGGAATTTTACGCTGCGGCTGTTTGATGCAGATGCTGTTTGTCCAACAATTTTCCGCCTGGCTCCTTCTATTTTTAATCCAAGGATGTCGGATGGGAGCTGGCAGCTGGGCGAATGTGGGTGGGCCTAAAGCAAAGCCATTCAGTCTACATGGCAGCCAGCTGCTAAAGGAGAGGAGTGTTAGCCCTCATTCACACGGGTAACGGCCGGCCTGTACAGCTCCGTCCTGCGTGCACGGCTGTATCGGGCAGCTCCCGGGAAGGACAGGTGCTGCATGTAATTATATGTAGTAGCCTGTCCTTCTCTATGGGAGTATGCCGCCCTACGCTCACCTGACCTGCACGTCCGTGCGGGTGTCCCTGCTCAGACACAAATAGGATCCATCCTGTCGGTATACCAGCACGGACGTACAGGTTAGGAGAGCGTAGGAGCGGCGTACGGCTGCGTACTCCCATAGAGAAGGACAGGCTGCTGCGTATAATCACACGCAGCACCTGTCCTTCCCAGGAGCGGCCCGATATGGCCGTGCACGCAGCACGGGTCTGTAGGGGCCGTCCGTTACCCGTGTGAATGAGGGCTTAAGGTAACAAGGATGAAGAAACTATTTTTGCTTGAATGTGATTGGATGATGGAAGTCAGAAGAGCTTCACCTCATTCACTAAGCTAAGGGGAAATTCCCTGCAAAATATACAGTCTATTTGCCTTTAGTAAACCAACCCCTATCATGTGCTTATTAAAAGTACCTGCCATACACAGAAGTGCCTTAGCTAATATCGTTCAACATGAAAGTGTCTTAGGGCTCTCACACAAAGGCTAAATAAAGATAGGCGTCCATTGCATTTAGTTTTTGTTTTTATTCAAAGTCTTTATTAAGAAAGAGTAAGAGAAACCATTACAAGAAACAATACATGTCAATACATCTGTAGGTATATCTAGATAGGATGACCTTTTATCTTCAGGCAAATGTAAGGTACAAATGTAACCGATTTTTAATCCCATCCAGACAGTAGAGGCATTTCAAGTTCTCCAACTTTATTTGTATTTTATAGCTAACCTAGATTAAGAAAAAATAAAATATAAAAGAAAACCCTTTACGTAGGAGTCTACTAGAACTCCACACATTGCATGTAGTTTTGAGTCAGTGGGGGTTCCTAATGGAGAAACTGAATGAATGAGGATGAGTGTCAATGCATCAATGCCAGCAGAACCTGCATGTACAGATTTATTTTGCTTGATGAAATGCAAAGTACTTAACTCATTGTTTTGGTTCTGGTCTTTGGAGAACACCACATTTATCATCTGTTTATATACTGTTTCCAGCTGATAGGGACACCATGGTGATCCCTCCATTGTAGCAATAAAGGAAAAAAGGAATATTAACTAACTTTTCTATTCATGTTGCAACACAACTAAAGATCGTGCAGATTTATCAAATTGTAAGCACGGGGAAAATAGGCTGCCCATAATCAACACATACAGATTAGAATATGTGTAATGTTCCTTTCATGCGTTTCATAACTTTATTCTGTCTATAGGTGTCACTGTTGTCCATTGCTAGAAGCAGAGAGGTTGCTGACCCTTGTTTGTGTGTTATAGAAAAACACAAACGATTAGATCATCAGGTTGGTTTCTCCCAACACTGCAACACAAAAGTAAAACACAGTAAAGTTGTTGCTAATATGTGTCGGGTTAACTATGCTGTATATTTTAATGCTGCACATGGGCATAGGGCGTTTTTCAGCACGTTCCGACACGCTGAAATACGCCAGAAAAAGTGAGAACCATGCCCATAGGAAATAATGGGATTTCACTTGCAGGGCGTTTAACAGCGCGTCAATCAGCGCTGTAAAACGCCCAGGTGTAAACCCGGCCTTAATGGCTCTAGAATTATTGCTCTCACTCCGTTTGCGGCGATATGCAACATGTGCGGCACGTAGGCGCACCTGACGCATATAAGCGTGTGTATTAGGGGGGACAGACTTAAAAAAAATGTTTAAAAAAATAAATGTTATGCTTCTTGATCTTTTTTATGAATTTCATTTTTGTATT